>NC_059120.1:16317445-16542445 GCF_020740685.1 Jaculus jaculus
AATTTACAAGGCATGTAACTAAGGATGCATTTTTAATAAAATATTTTCCACTGTGTTATTAAGGACATTTTTAAAAATTCTTTTGTTGATTTTTATGTTATTTATTTGAGAGCAACAGATGGAGAAAGAGCAGTGAGAGAGAGAGAGAATGGGTATGCCAGGGCTTTCAGCCACTAAAAACGATCTCCAGATGCATGTGCCACCTTGTGCATCTAGCTAACATGGGTACTGGGGAATCAAGCCTCGAACTGGGGGTCCTTAGGCTTCACAGGCAAGCGCTTAACTGCTAAGCCATCTCTCCAGCCCTAAGGACATTCTTAAGTGAACAGCACTTATTACTATAGTCAAGGTGAAGTGGTGGGAAATAATGATCATTGCCTTATTTTTTGTTAATAAGCCAATTATTTTATCCAACTTGTTTTATACTATCAGTTTTGTGTAAGGATAGTAAAATGTTGAATAACTTCCTAGCATTATAATCAAAATAGTTTTGCTCTTCCCTCCTTCAGAGTCCTTAGTGAGTGCCTAGAAGTCTGCAGTTTCCATACTGAGAACTCAGAGGTGAGTCAAGAGTCAGTAAACTGAAATCTCCAAAGTCAAATCTTGCTTCTGTTTTAGTAAATAAAGTTTCATTGGAATACACCCATACCTTTTCCTGTATATATTATCTATGGTCCTGCTACACTGGCATAAGCTAAGTATTTGCTATAGAGGTTGTATAGCTCACAGAACCTCAAACATCTACAGTTGGAGCCTTCACAAGAAAGTTGGATGTTCCCTGAATTAGACTGCAGCAATACAATAAATCCAGTGTATGTATCTGGAGGAGATATCAAAGATCAATAATTAATGTCAATATGATATAAAAGTAAGGATGCACAAAACTGTTCATTTAATAAGACTAATGAAATACAAAAACTTCTGGCAAGATTGACTAGAAAACTGAATATATAAGTAATATCAATAATGATAAAAGGAGGTTAAAATGTAGCATAGCTTTAGAATATAGGAGAGAAATAGAATAACTTTTAGGCAACATTTTAAAAAAATTTTTTTGTTGGAAACATTAATACATAAACATATTGCATATTGGTCATATTCTCATCAGATTATCCTCCAATGTTCCCCTCTCCTTCCCCTATTCCCCTGAGGGCCTTCTTCAGTGGTGTATTTGTAGTCCCTGGAGAGTCATCATTGCCCCAGTCAGTCTCTGTGGGGAGGACAATGCCTCACAGGACACCTCCATACCCTGTGACTTACATTCTTTCTATACCCCTCTTCCATAATGTTCCCTAATCTTTGGAAGGTGTGTGAGAAATCTACTTTAGTATCGAGCTCTTAGCAGCCTCTTATTTTCTGTTTTGATGAGTTTTGAGTCTCCTCAGTGTCTACTGTAATTTCCTTGGAGAAAGTTCTCTGCCTTGCTGTGAAAGCATTGGCTGACAATTTTTAAGTTTCAATTAGGAAAGTTAAATGTTTTTTTAAAGTCTGAATTACAACATGTGACAACAGGATAAATGCCAGTCATATTTCTTCACACATTAGTGTTAAATGTTTTCCCTAAAATAAGCCATAAACATGTAGGGTTATAGATAAAATCTACAAAATAGTTAAGGGATGGGCTATTCCAATCATGTACAATTTTCTAAAATATGGGAAAAATATGAAGGAATCGTTTCCAATCACTGTTACATAATGTTAGCATTATCTAGTTGAAAGCAACAGGTAATAGACAACACTGACACACATTTGCAATTCCACCTATTTGGGAAGTTGAGCCAGGGGTGGCGAGGGTATCACTTTTTTGAGGCCAGCCTGGGTAGCATAGCAAAATTCTGTTTCAAAAATAAATAAAAAACAGAAAAACACCAAATAATAAAGATAAATTACAGTCAAATTCTACCTGTTTTTACCAGTTTGAGTATCCTAAACAAATTATTGGAAAACTGCCAGTGTTAGTGTATTGGGAGGGATAATTATTGCTAGGGAGATAGCTCAGTTGTGAAAGATGCTTGTTTGCAAAGCTTGCTGGCCCAGGTCAAATTCTTGGCATCCACATGAAAGCAGATACACAAAGTGGCACATGGCCTGAGAGTTTGTCTGCAGTGACAAGACGTCCTGGTGTACCTGTTTTTTCTCTCTCTCCACCTTTCCCTCCCTCCCCCTCTCTCCCTTTGTCTCTCTGTATCTCTCTGCTTATAAATATATAAATAAATAAAATAATATTATAGAACAAACCATGAAAAGATTTTATCATTAAATTCTACTCTACAACATACAGAAATAAATTATATTTATTTAGTTAAGCCAGAAAAAGAAAGAAAACAACTGTATAGAGATAATTAGAATTAGCAGAGTTTTAATAATATGGCTAGATATACAACTTATATGTAAAATAGAATAAAAGTTATACACATGAGGTCTGGAGAAATGATATAGCAGTAAAGGCACTTGCCTGTGAAGCCTGAGGACCCATGTTCTACTCTCCAGATCCCACATTACCAGATGCACAAAGATGAGGCAAGCACAAGGTTGGTTGCACATGCCCACCAGGGGGTTCAAGCTTCTGGTGTTTGATTACAGTGCCTGAGGATCTGACATGCCAATTCCCTGTCTCTCCTCTCTCTCTGTTTTTCTCTGTCTTGCTTTCTCTCTCTCTCTTAAAAAAAAAGTAAATATACACATGAGCAAAAAATCCCCACAAAAATATATTTAAATAGAACAGTTATAATGCTAATAGAAAATATTATACCTATTAATAAGCATAACAAAATGTTAAGATCTACTTAGAAAAAACATGAAACTTAATTGAAAGATACAAAAAATCTGACCAGGGCCAGGTAAACCATGACCATGGATAGGAAACTGCAATATCACAAAAATTTTAGTTCTTCCCAACTTACTTGTAATTTTATTGTAGTTTCAGACAAATTATCCAAAGAAACTTGATAAGGGGACTCTAAAGTTTTCAGGTAAAAACAAAGACCTAAGAATTTTTAAGGCTGTTCTGAAGAATATCAAGCTAGACAATGCGGCTCTTCTATATGTATCAAGATGCACTGCTTTAGGCACATGTCAGCATAGGGCTAATTACTTGATCAACAGGGAGCATAGAGACAGAAACGAAACAAACTTACATGGAATTGGAACAGAGTTGGCCACAATTGATCACTGTGACGTAAGTTCCCCAGCAGCTCCCTGGGGAGTGTGGGCCCCACCAGTATATAATATTTCCACTGTGAATTATACAACTAGATAAATATGAAGTTGAATCTTTGCTTATTTATAATACAAATCCCAGGTAGAATAAAACTTATAGAAACAAAACTTTACAGCTCAGGAGAATTTACAACACAGTTATTTTGTTGGCTATAAAGAAAAGTTGGTGAGTTTACTATTCTTTACAAAATACGTCATAACAAAATTGAAGTGATAAAGAACAAACTAGAAGGCATGTGCAATACATTTGTTATGTACTGAGTTGTGTACCTTTCCCTTCCCCATCACCGCATTCTTACACTGAAGTTCTAACCTTCATGGAGATTGGTATTTGGATCAGAACTGCAGGAGGCAATTATGCTGAGATAAAGTCTATGAGGGTGGGGTCTTCATGATGGGGTTAATATCTGTTAATAGGACCAGTGCCTTTACATGAAGAGATCCCAGGGAGCTCCGTCTTTCTGTGCCTGGTGGAGATGTACTAAGGAGGCAGCTATCCGCAATGAAGAAAAGTACCCTCTCCAGATACCAAACCATGCTGGCACCCTGTGGTGGTTTAATACTGGTGTCCCTATAAACTTAGGTGTCCTTAATGCTTGGTTCCCAACTAATGGAGATTTGGGTGTTAACATCTCCTGGAGGCAGTGTATTGTTGGGGGCGGGCCTATGGATATTATAGTCAATATCCCCTTGCCAGTGTTTGGCACAATCTTCTGTTTCTAATGTCCACGTGATATTAGCCAGGAGGTGATATCTGTCCTCTGCTGGTGCCATCATTTTCCCCTACCATCATGGAACTTCCCTTTGAGTCTGTAAGTCAAAATAAGCCTTTCTCCCCACCCCCTACAATCTGCTCTTGGTTGGATGATTTCTGCCAGCAATGCAAACCTGACTGCAATATTAAAGTTGGTACCAGAGCAATGGGATTGCTGTTAGACACCTGACTCTGTGGCTTTGGTCTTTTGGAATTGATTTTCAAGAAGAAAGTGCGAGGATTTGAAACCTTAGTCTAAGAGATGCCTTCCAGTGCTGTAAGTACAGCTTGATGGACTATTCTGGTCAGAGTTAAAAGACCTGAAAGCAGTAAGAACTATGGACTGTGAGGTTTGGCTTACGAGGGTGTAAAAAAGCTCTGCCTGGACTGGGATAGAAAGCAGTTTGTGTGATTGACTTACTGTTATGCTTGTGTCCTGGGAACTTGTGCAGGGTTGCTTTGCATTGAAACAGACTGATGTGAGCAGAGGGATATGGCATGAATTTTTGGGCTGAAACTTCTACCCGTTCAGCTGCAATTGTAAGATTGGGCCAGCTGACCTGCACTGGGACAACAGAAAGAATGCAGTCTTTTGAAGGGGCATGGGTGCTCAAGGAGTGTCCTGTTCTTCAAAGTCTGCTTTATTCCCCCCTGGATTAACAAATTGGCACCCTATATGATACTATGGAATATAAGAAATGCAGGAAAGAGAGGGTCATGAAGTTTGCAACATGGTCTTGTGTTTGGAATCGGCCCTGGGCAGTGTGCAGCAGGTTTGCTAGATGCCTGCATGGAGACCTGGTGGAGCCTTTAGGATGGAACGTGACTTGCAGTGGGCACCTAATGGAGATGCCAGGACCATGAGAGGGCTGCTAAGGAGAGCTGCCAGCCCTGATGAAGTTTTCTAGGACTGTTAGTGGCCTGGCTGGAGGGGTGAAGTTGGAACTCCAGAGACGTGTTGCTGGTTGGAATTGTTGGGCTTAGTGATTTGTCAGTGACTAGAGTTGTTGGACTTGAAGCAATGGAGTTTGATGTTTGCCCTGGTTGTTTTAAATCTTGTACTGGTTGAATATTTCTTTGCTATACCTGGTGCTATCTTTTGTAGTGTGAGTGTATATTCTGTGCCATTATAAGTTTTTTTTGGGGGGGGGGATTTTTTTGGCTCAGTTAAAAGATCTTGGACTATGGGAATGTTTGAACACCATTGGGATTGATAAAAGTTATGGGGACTTTTAAAGATGGACTGAATTCATTGTATTTTACACCATAGATGGTTATCAGTTTGTAGGGGCCAGGGGCAGAATGTGGTAGTTTGAGTCAGTTGTCCTCCATAAACTTAGGTGTTTTGAATACTAGGCCACCAGCCAATGGACATTTGGGAATTAATTTTTCCTGGAGGCAGTGTATTGTTGAGGGCAGGCTTATGGGTTTTATAGTCAGTGCCCCCTTGCCAGTGTTTGGCATACTCTCCTGTTTCTGTTGTCCACCTGATGTTGGTCAGGAGGTGATGTCCACCCTCTACTCATGCCATCATTTTCCCCTACTATCATTGAGCTTCCCTCAGAGTCTGTAAGCAAATATACACCTTTTTTTTTGTTTTGTTTTATTTTTCTACAAGCTGTTCTTGGTTGCGTGATTACTGCCAGCAATGGGAACCTAACTGCAACACACCCTAATTCTAGACTTCCAGCATCTTGAACTATGAGAAATAACTTTTCTAACTCAGTGGGTGGTAAACACCTTTAATCCCAGCACTTGTGAGGCAGAAATAGGAAGATCATTGTGAGTTCGAGACCACCCTGAGACTACATAGTAAATTCCAGATCATTCTGGGCTAGAGTGAAACCCTACTTAAAGAAAGAAAGAAATTTTCTATTTGTTCAGATGCCCAATTCATGATATTTTATTATTACTGACAAAGCAAAAACAATGCATGCCTAATAAAATATAAAGGTTCTGAATTCCTAAAGAACTCCTACAACATGAATAAGAAATAAAAGTCAACCAAACTGAAAATACTTGGACAAGCATATCACAGAAGAAGAAATAAATATGAAAAAAATACATTAAAATGCTCAGACTTATTAGTAATCAGGGATATGCAAATTTAGAGTACAGTAAATTATAATTCATATCCACTAAATTGGTAAAAATTAAGAAGTCTTAAATATCAACTATTTGCAAGGATGTAGTAAGGCAAATCTACTTCAGGTTAAATGTTGCCATGGCTACTGCAATGTGACATGAGACGTCCTCATCCCTAAGACCTGCAGAGCTTCAGCCAAAGTACGGCAGACTGACGTGTCAGAGAGTTACAGGTGTGCCGCTGGGGCTGTTGAGCAGGGCTGGAGCAGCTGTGTGTCAGGTAGTTGGTGGTCTGAGAACGCTGGAATGTAAAGTAGGCTATTGACACTGATGAACGGATTGTCCAACATGCTGGGTGACACTATCAAGTTGCACAATGCTGCATACCACTACACTTTTACAACTTGACTTTATTATTGGGCTTCATAACTCACAAAATACTATGCATGCAGCTTTGTTAACATACTAATATAACATAAAGTGATTAAAGTTCAAATGTTGGTGAGGAAAGAGAAGGGGCAGAAGAAAAGAAGCAAGGAAAACAATCTATGGTCTTCAGAGGGGAGCTGAGAAGCACCTGTTGGATCATGGAGTGCCAAGGTGACTAAAGATCATGCAAACTGAGTTTCCAAAGTCTATTGTGAAAAATTATGTTTAATATCAAGTGGCTACACTTCAGTCTACACACACACACACACACACACACACACACACACACACACACACATGGGTTTACTTAACAACTCTTCATAAGATCTAAATCATCTGTTTCCTTTACGTTGTTGGAAAAGAATGTTTTTGTTTTATTTTGTGATTTTCTACAAGCATACCAAGTACATTTTTTTTGCAATAAGAGACAAAAAGCACTTTAAACATTTTTAAATTCCGTGTCTGCTAAACATGTAAATTGTAATTCATTTGTGCCTTATTGTTATAAGAATAGACAAGATTGAATTGTAATCTATCAAACAGAATTTCAGCATTACATGCTTTTAATTGAGTGCCTTGCTTTCTCTTGGGAGTATGAAGTGTCAAAATGAAGAGGGCCTACCATGTGTTTACATAGTAGTTGTGATACATATTTACAATTAAGATGGGATCAGAGATAACAACAGTGGCTTTTGATTGTTTTTGACTTCAAGTCAAATAAATGCATTTCATAATATGCCCCTTAAACCCATGCCATTCATATATATATATACAATATATATACATACAATGCGCACACACACACACACACACACACACACACACACACACACAACTTAAACAGAACTATACATGGCAGTACCGCCCCTTACCATGTGCCAATTAACTCTCATGGCTTCCATTTTAACCTATTCTACTTCACACTAGTTTTTATCTACTAGGTTTATCTCAGGACACTCATGGAGGTTCTAGAATGCAATTTTGAAGACCATCCAAAATGTCCACGTTCTATAGTGAGGTAACTGAGTCTAGAAGGAGACAAGAGACAGAATGATTTGGAAAAGCACGTTGTGTTCATGTGCCTGAAATAAGCTCATAGGAAGCTAGTTTTCAATATACCTTCATTGTTGACATATCTTTATGGATTATATCTGTGCTGTTTCTTTATACACTCCCACAGCCATGATGTATCAGGAGTGTCACTGTCTAAGGAGATCACATTAATCGAGTGGAATTTATCCTGAACAATCCATGACGAACGCCTTGGTACCTTCTTGTTTGCAAATCAATCTGTTGATAACTCTCTAAATTTCTCTCCAAGATATTACAGTTAACTCTATAGAGCTACTTCAAAATTATTGTTTTATTATATTTGTTATATATTTTAAAATATTATATTGTGATCAAATCACCATCTATACCTAACATTTCCTAATCCATGACTTTACACATTATTTCATTACCTAAGTTGGAAAATCCCTTGGATATCCACACATAGATTTGTGTTTGCCTAGTCTGATGAGAAGCCAATGACCTCCTGGCAAGATATCAGTTTAAACAGAAGAAGGTGAAGCTTAGTCGTGGTGTGTTTTTTACTCCCCACATGCATTTTCCAAGATTTGTGTTGGGATGGTTAGGTGAACAGGTCAACACCACTCTTTGTGGAAAACATCCCAAGCCATTTTTTTTCTGTGCTCAGCTTCTGAGGTGATTTTCAGTTTAAATTCATGTGCCGATTGGAATAATTCACTGGTGGATTCCTTCCTTTTTGTTACTGTTCTCATTATCATGATTATTATCAGCAATTATACTGTTATTTTTAATCAAATATAGATTAATTCTTTTCTTTCCAGCTGCTTCATGGAGTCCAGAGCAAGCTGGTAGTTTCTTATGGGAAGGGAGGGAGATGATCAGTTTGAAGATCTGCCCAGGCCTGGAGGCCCCAGTCATCCAGGGAAATACCAGGTTCACTGTTCTCAATATGTCTGGCTCAGAAAGAATGGCCAGTACTAGAAAGGATATATCTTATGACCTGAGAACCTGACAATGTTTCAATCACCTATTGGTTCCTAGATTAGCACATTTGAACCTTGGAAGATAATATGATGCTTTTTATATAGTAATTTTCTAGTAAATATATACTTAATTTTGTGAGATGTTTTTAGAACATTGTCCTGGAGAAAAAACTATGGGAGCCCATGACACCTAATTCCAGAGGCGAAGGGCAAGAAAAAAAAATAGAGTCCAGATCCCCTTCCCCACCCAGGTCTTGTGGTTAAGAATTTTGAAAAGCCCAAAACTGAAGTGCTCTCTTTCCTAAGTCACATGACTTCTTAAATTTGAATTATCTCTCAAAGGATTTCACACAATTAATGAAATCTTTCCTCATTAATTTTAACAATAAACTTTGAAGTCTTTTTATCTATATGTAGCAAAACCTTTTCTTCTGAGATAGTCTAGTTGGCAGTAAACCTAAAGTGACCGTTTCTTTTCTTTTGTTGCAAATCATAACAACCCTGTACCAAAAAAGACATGCTAAAACCATGCTTCCAGTGACAGTCATCTTTGTGAGAAGTTAACATACATTTAACCCAGGCTCCATTACTTCTTGTCATTGCCTGTATTTATAATTGTCCAGCATGATGGCCAGATATGGAAAAGTCCCTCACCATTCAGTAACCATGAGTCAACTTATCACATATTGAAGATGGGAAATTTTAAACATTTTAATTTTTATTAGTTTTTGTAGAGTCATGGGTTTCATTAGGATGTTTCCATATGTAGTTTGTTTTTGCTGATCTTCTGTCCTCAGTCCTCTACTTGATCCTCCTACTCTGGTCCTTCTGGTCTTCCCCACTTTATGCTTCCAGGCTACATAATATTCTTATATTTTAGACATTTTTCAAAATTCTGTATTATATGTAAAGTACAACATGCTGGTTTCAACTACAGTGTTTTTTGGGTAGTTTAGAATATCATTGATCCTTGCAGTTTCATTTTATGGCTAATGTGCATGAAAGGAAATATATTAGGTACTATTGTCTGCTTAAGTTTAGAGGGTGTGCACAAGCAATGTGTCATAAAACAAGACTTAACACTGCATATAAAAAATGAAATGAGGGCTGGGGAGATGGCTTAGTGGTTAAGTGCTTGCCTGTGAAGCCTGAGGACCCCAGTTCGAGGCTCGATTCCCCAGGACCCACGTTAGCCAGATGCACGAGGGGACGCACGCGTCTAGAGTTTATTTGCAGTGGCTGGAAGCCCTGGCATGCCCATTCTCTCTCTCTTTGCTTCTCTCTCTCTCTCTCTGTCTGTCACTCTCAAATAAATAAATAAAAATAAACAAAAATTACAAATAATAAAAATAAAATGAAATGTCCAGGTTTAGACATGCAAGTTATGAAATCAGTCAAAGGGGGCAGTCATGCTACGTAGAGCGTCTCCAGTACGGACAGTTGGTCTAGACCAGAAGTTTAAGTTTGCTGTTACCAAAGGTCTGCAGACATTGGCATGGCCTCTGCAGTTGTGAATGAGAAAAGTGGCCCGGGCAAAAGCAAGGGTTTCAGAAGTGGTAGTGATGAAGACGATGGTGACTTCAAACCCTCATGATGTTTGTACTGCACCTATTTTAAAAGCTTTATCACGCTGGGCCTGTGCGACGCCCCGTAGGTGAGTGCTGCGGTGTCCGCTGCTTAAGACGTACAGGCTTAGGCAAGGCAAGAATTTGTTGAAGTCATAAAGTAAGGGAAGATTAGCTGAGATGATGAACTTCTGCAAACAACTGGCCAGTGGTTTAATATTCCTTTTTCCCTCTCCCACCATCTTTTCCTCCTCTTATTATTACTTTTCATCTGGAATTTCAAATTTCTGAGTGTTAACTTGGCCAGTGATAGAAAGCAGGACGGGAGGGAGACAGAGAGCGACAGGCTGGTTCAATGAGAAGCAGCTGAGAAGTTACCCTCTGCGGGCAAAGCGCTCTCAAAGATGACATAGTGGCATTCAAAGTGAGAAAAGAGAGAGAGAGGAAGGCGGTCACTCCCATGAGTTTCTGGAGGAAGGGGTATGTCTGGGCACAGACTTGCAAAAGAGAATCACGGAGACAACAGGGGAGAAAGATGAAGGTCTCTGGTCCTTCAGGGTCTCTCAGGAGGGGCTGCTCTGCATTGCCCTGCTCTTAGATCAACCCAAGGCCATAACCCAGGTAGCCTTGGGGTTCCCTGAGAGCAAGGGGTCATTCTTGCTTTCAAGCAGCAGGGGAACTCTTAAAGTGACCACATGTGTTCTAACTGCAAAGTAAGTTTGTTGTTACCTATTACGTTGCAGACAGACTTCCAGGTGTCTAGAGCCTATCCTGTTTGGTTTGGTTATCTTTTCCTCAGAGATTTGGCATTTCTGAGAATTTCTTGATGGAAGAAGTACTTCTCTTGTTTTTAGTTCCAGGCATGCAGGCTCTGTATTCCCTCCCTTCTAGACAAACCTTGGGAATAAAAGTAGAAGGCTGGAGCAAAAGACATCCATCCAGCAACACAGAGCATCCATCCCAAAAGCCTGGAGAATAAACAAATTTCTGTACAAATCAGAAATAAACAAACACAATGAAGCCCTGAGGATGAAATAATTCCTCAATCAAAAATCACTTTGGTTGAAATATGCACTGATACCTATATTTGCAAGCAAAGAAATATGAGACTGAAAAAGAGTGAGAGGCCCCTTTTAATGAATAAATCTTGACTATAGTTGGAGATACTCAGAGGTATTACAAATGGGATTCAAAAATGTGTTTTGCAAGTATGTAAAACAACAGATTTTTACTCATCCACTTCGCTCTATCCCTCTCCCTAGGGTTTTTTTTAACCTGGTCTTTTTAACCATGTGTCCACCATATGCACATTACACTTAGGACCCCTGGCCAGGGGCAATCCCACTGTGATCAGCCATACACCATGCTGTTTACCTCAAGCCCCTCAGGCTGAAAAAGTGACCTTTTGTTAGAGTGGACTCCCTCAGGACAAGTCCATAGATTAGGCAGCAAAAAAATAAAAATAAATAAATAAATAAACAGAACTTCCAAAGACCTTGCAACATCTGAAAGTTAGAAACACCCAGAGTAGAAAGAAACTTCAGTGGGGAGAAAAAAAATATTGTGACTTCTTATTTTGTAAATGTTGAGAAATCATTTCTTCTGGGAAGACGCAGTTCCAGAAAGCTCTGTTTGCTGTGGTCAAAGCACACAGCTTCCCACGTCGGTTTCAGGGCGGCTGTGTGAGACCCTTAGGAGTCCTGGAATGATTGTCTGTTTGAGCAGGTGGTGACCATGAACCAGTCCTGAGGACACGTTTCCCCCGTCTTTCAAGTGTGAGGTCAAACCTTTAGCAGACTCTGCCACGCTAAGTGATTAACAGAACTAAGTTGTAGCTGGGGGACAGCTGGGTACTTAGTGCCTTGTAAGCCCTGGTGGTTTAGGCTTGCCTTTGATTAGAGGAGCTGACCTTGGTCTCTACACTAGTTGGGGAAATCTGTGGACCTGGACAAACTGCAAATAGATTGCACTAGGTTTCCTGTTTTCATTCAGATGTGTACAAATTACCTCAACATGCCCCCCACCCCCCCTCCTTTTTTTCTCAGAAAACACTAAGGTCTGAAAGAAACTCTTGTTATATTGTTGCCACTTAGGTTTCACTGAGCCCGCATTATCTCCTCACAGCCTTAATGACTTCCTGCTGAGAGAGGTTCTGTGGCAGTCTTGGCAGCAGGGCTAAGAATAGCATTAAATGCAAGGTTATCTAGGCATTACACTCACTGTAACATGCAATTAACTCTCCTCTTCCATTTTCATTACACAATTATTCATTAATGTCAATTTAATTTTATGCATTGTTCTACATGACCGAAGGCTGATTACGGGCCTTTTCACTCCAATATCCCAAGTTAACTGGTGCCAGCCGCACTCAGGGCTGCCTAATTGCAATTTAGCCCAGACAATTCCTCCCTTTTTTGCCCTCCAGTAATGGAACAACAGATCACAGCCAGGTAAAGATTTTAAGGTGGAAATAAAGCCTGAGCTACAAAATACTAAAGTTCAGAAAAGCCTCTCCCGCCTCTTTTTATTTAATGGAATAAAAACTTGCTGCGGGAACAAAAAAGGTAAATGAAGCAAGATTTTTCTTTTGAATCTTATTTTTCTTTTTACACACGACACTTGGGTTAGCTGTAGCTCAGAAGTTTTAGCATGACTACCGAGTGACGATGCACCCTGGGCTTAAGGACGCCACTTGGTACCTTGGTTCAGGCAGCCTCATGAGGACGCAAAGGTGCCGTGCGCGCACCTGGGGCTTGTGAGCGCACTGTGGAGCCCGTGGGAAGGTGGCCGGGAGCGTGCGCACACATCGTGGGCTTTCCTCGCGTGGGTGAACCATTATGGTGGCTGTTGTCTTAGACTTGGACGGGGGTGTGGGTTCGGAAGCTCCGCCCTGTTCATTAACTCAGGTGCTAGAAATGAAAAAGAAGCTTGCTTCTCTTCAAAGCTTCCCACTGTAGTGTTTTTCCTCTGAACATCCAATTTAAGTCTATGAGCTCTCCACCTTAAAAATCCTTGCGGTGGACCTTGGTCCTCCCTCCCTCCTTGGGCCTCCGTCCTCCCCAGGACGCTTCCATCTGCACAAAGAAGGAACCGGTGCTCTGCTAGCTTTGCCTGAGCAGGACTGTCAAAACTTAAGTCTAAAGAAATATTCACAAGGACGCTTGCCTGCCCACTGCTGTCTCTGGGTAGTGTGACTGCTAAGCCCCCTGGAAGGTGAATTTCTGAGACTATGCAACCTATGAAAAAAATCAAGCGTTAAGTCTACCCTCTCCCACAATGGGTTACTGGGCTCATTTCAAAGACTTCAGTGCTAGGTCCCATGCAAGCCTCAAGTAATGAATAGACAGATGCGGTTAAGCAGGGTACGCTGCCCAGGGCTAGGCAGCCAGATTCCTCTTTCTAAAGTGACAATTAAGCAAACAAGGGACATACAGCCATCGCAGCCCCTCCCTTCTTGCCACTGTGGGCAAAGCTGTGTCAGCATTTCCATTTGAAAACTCCCTTTTTCAGGGGCTTTTTAACTCAGCCATAAAAATTAGTTCCAAGAGAAAACTTGGCATACAAAGTTCAGCCTTAGAATGAACTTTTTTTTCTTCACAAATTGTCAAAAGGGGGGGGGGGGAATCAGTCCAATGGCTATTTTTACTTTTTTTTTCTTTTCTTTTAAGGACCCAAAATAGAAAACAGAAATGGACTTGTTCTGGTTTTGCACTTTTTTGGAAGTCTGACACAAATATTTATAGGCCATGAAAAGGCCTTCAGGTTTCCCAGCCGATGATTTTATAAGGCGAACATCATGGGCGCTGGTTAAGGAGACTTCAGACCCTGGCTGTGGCGCTTCTCTTCAGTCCCACAGAACAGAGCTGCCTTGCACACGGTTCTGACGTAGTAGTGAGGCACTGTAGTCTATTAGCTCAAAGCGTCCTTGCTCTCGAGTGTCCACCACTTATAAAATCGTACAATAGGCCACAGACACTGGGAATCGGCTTCCACCATTCATGGACTCTGGTACTCCACTAAATATGTAAAAAAAAAAAAAAGAAAAAGAAAGAAAAAAAAAAAAACTGTGCCCGCGTGTGAGTTTTTAAAACTCTTTTGAAAGCAATAGGCCAAGATCCCATTCCCTATAACTCTGGGGGAGAATTAAATAACTTTAAATAGCAACAGTCAAAACTTAATTAACATGATTCAGACAGAGGTTGTGCAAGTTTGGTGACACAAACCGCCAGTGGTAATAGAGTCACACTTGTGGCTAACTGTGACTCACCCCATTGTTCAAGACTGTGGCTGGGGCCTGGGACAGATTTGTGAGGGTTAGACAGCAGATGGACCCCGACATCTCGGTACAACTCGGCAAGTTAAGGATGGTGGCATCGTATTAGAGCTGAGGATCCCTCCAACTTCCTGGGCTTGTGTGTCAAAAACATAATGAAAGAGACTCACGCTATTATGACTTTTATCATTATTATACTACCACGATTTGTGCTTGACTTGCTGTGTTAAGTTACACTGAGACTATAACCACTAAACTAGCTGTCCCCAACTTTGATTTTACACTTAATTTATATGTTGCTAATAGCCAACCGCTGTCTAAAGCCGTTTTGATTCATGCTCTGTTTGCTTTGCTTCTGTAAGGTTTATGGTCAGGGGACCTAATTTGCCGGCTTCATTATAAGCTGCATTTCGGACAAAATATGAACTAATGGGGCTGGGTTTTGGCCCTCAACTTTGCCTCCGAAGTCAAACCGTGGCTTTGTGACAAAGAGGTATTTAGCGGTGTCATTGGGACATTTAGCTTCCTGAAGTTCACATATGATTAGAAGGCAAATATCTAAAAATCCATTTATTTGCTTAATAACACTGCCAAATTGAACCCGTCTGCGGCTGACGCATTTTAAACCCACTAAACGACTCTTGAGGTGCTGTGTATGTGATGCCTGGGTTCATAGATTTCAAGCAGTCCTGCTCACATGGGATCACCGTCCCTCAGGGACCACACAGGGGGGACAGCAATGCGCTGGGCCAGAGCACAGCCCTGGGAGGGCACGGCCTCTCCCAGGTTTTCCTCAGTGGCTATGAATGTCGTGGCATAGTTTGTTTCGTGACACGCGTCCAGGTGTGACGGCCCTCCAAAACTCTCTTCGTTGATGGGCAGGGTGCAAATGTGTGTCCCCCAATCTCAGCGTAAGTGCTTCTTATGGCTAATGGTTAGCAGTGATTGTGTGCGATTCTATGTATGTCATCTGAAGAAACCACTCGGAACAACTAACCAAACCCTGTAACAAGCAAGTAGAGCCACAGATTCCCGGGTGTACAGATGAGAAGCCAGAGAAAGTTGAGCTTGGTGGGGAACATGGCTGGATTCGCACCGAAGACACGGGCTTCACTCGCTGCCCTATACTGTCGTGCCTCAGGACCTCGGTGCTGAGTGCATGACCCAGATCTGGTCTTAAGGAAATTCTCAGCTGGTTGAGTTGATGGTCTCCACAGCATACATGGGACAGAGCTGTGCCGTAAAAGATAGGAAGTGCCCAAGCACGGAGGGTTTGGCTGATAGGTAACATGTTCTACCCAACAGCTATCACACATAAGTGTCCTCCTAGGGAGGTTAGACTGGTTATACCATTTGAAGACTGCAAAGGCTTGGGACTGATGTAGCAAGGTGGGAGGAGTTGTTTCTACTGTGGAAAAGGAAGGAAATGAGGAGGTGAGGGAAAGGTAGGAGATGTGGTCCAGTCAGTAGGGCCTTGAAAACAAGCACAGAAATAGAAACGGATCAAGAACAGCAGTGGCTATTCAGTACAGCCTGTGGCTTAGAAAACCATCTCTCTCAACTTTATTCAACCAAGGAAGGGTGTTGCGTTTGCGCCTGGGAACAGGCCGCAGCACTCAGTGTCCCCTCTGCAGCATGACAGCTGCTCCTCCGTCCTCCCTGGGGCTTCCTGCAGGCCAGAAGCTGCTGCCTTCTGAGGTCTGCAGCGCCTCAGTACCAGGAGGACACAAATAGCAATTCGGCAGTCTTTAGCAGGGGCTGGTGCCAGCCCATAAGGTTGCTGGTCCCGCGTCCTGGTGACCACAGCACATGCATTTCATGCATTAAGGTCTCAGCTTCCCACTTTAAAAGCTACGTCCCGTGATTCTTGCCCCATCTCCTCCTACGGAACATTTGGCCAGTTTCTTAGTTATCTCTCATAAAATCTGATCTAAAAGGTAAATGCGTTTTGTAATCCAAATTGACATCCAGCTAGTAATGTGGTAGCACATCATAAAACAGTCATCGCGATTCGACTGGGTGAAACCGGACTCTTCGGAAAAAAAGATCTCCTCATTTGGAATCCACTCGGGACATGCACATGTGGCTGCATTTGTTCTCTTGGCCAAGCATTAGAGATTCTCAAAAGTGATTCTTTTTTTCCAGAGACCACAGGTGGCCCTAGCCTAGGCCAAATAGGTGAACCTTGACATGGGGAGGAAGAAGGGTCAGGACAGTGTTTTAGAGGATGTTAAATCATGTTTTCAACAGTATTGTCATGGGACTAGAGAGATGGCAGAGTGGGTGAGACCACTTGCCTCGCGAACATGAGGGCCTGAGAGACCCTATTTCTCCCTGAGTTCGATCTCTAGCACTTACGTTTCCAAAACAAACTGGTTAAGGCCATACCCACTTGTAACACCAGTCCTGTGGTGGGTGGAGATAGACTGGCTTAGGGACTTGCTGGTCAGCCAGTCTAACTGAGAATAGCAGCTCCCAATTTAGAGACAGACTGCACCTCAAGGAAGCAGCAAAGAAGTGTGATAGAAAAGGACTCCAAATGTTCTCTGGCCTTCACATGCATATGTAAGAGGGGGCCCATCTACATAAGCACATACATGTGCTCTGCACACACCTTGCATATTGTACACACATACATGTACACCAAGGAAATATGTCACAAGTCAGAAAAATGTACATCGTTCATTTGCCTTTCATAAAATCTAGACTTAAGGGGCTGGGGAGATGGCTCAGTGATTGAAGGCACTTGCTTGCAAGACCTGTTGGCCTGAGTTCAATTCTCCAATGCCCATGTAAGCTAGATGTACAAGGGGGTACATACATCAGGAGTTCATTTGATTCATTTGCAGTGGCAAGAGGCCCTAGTGCATCCATTCCCCATCCCTGACTCTCATGGCTTGCAAGTAAATAAATAAAAATATCTTTAAAATTCGACGTAGGAGCCATGCCCCAGTTTCCAGGACCCACCTTCTCTGTTTGCATGAGTGAGGAAGCCTGACCCCAGAGAGGGCCCATGACTGGCCAGTCCCCGAGGCAGACATTGCATTTCTGTGCTTTCACTACTCAACATGCTCTTTCCTGATATATCTTTGAGGCTGTGCAGATTATTAAACCCAATTAGAGTGAGTTCTCCTTGGTTAGGATAATTAGCAAAGAGGTACCAGCTTTGAGTCAGAAATCCTAGGCTACCATCCAAACTCTCACTCCCCAAAAGACCTAGAATAAATCATGTAACTTTTTGACTCTCCATTTCCTCATCTGTACCATGTGTATAATCATAGTATCTAGGGCCCTGGGCTATAACCAGCATCAAAACAAGATACTTCTTGGACTTTTTAAAGGGATCATAGAATATGCTACAACTTTAGTTGTAAATAAGGATGAAAATATGATTTTAAAATGTGATAATGTTCGTATTGACATAGTTTATATCTGTATATAATATCTCTCCTCCCACTACCCCCTAAAATGCAAACAAACAAGAAATTGGTTTTAGCACAGACTGTATTCCTGCCAATTTTTTTATTCTAAATTGAGTGCTATTGGAAGGTTACGAGGCACAAGAAATGGCGCACTCTAAATCATTCTTCAGGAAACGCACCAACCTGCTCACTGCGGTGGTTGCAAGGTAATAAAAATGTGGGAAATCCTTTTAATTTTTCCCCTTACACTTTCTCAGTTATTGATCCATATTAGTATAATCATTAAGGAAAAAGTTAAAGTAAATTGTGCAGTTTATTCCTAAAGGTATCCATTCAATAGCAGTAACAATTGCCACGATTCATACATTGCTTACTATATGCTACATCATTGACAAACATTGCTTTCTTAAGCGTTCAAAAACTCCTGCATGAGGGACTAGGGAGATGTTACAGTGAGGAAACACTTGTGAAAATGTGAGGACCTAAATTCAGATCCCTAGCACCCATATAAATGTTAGGTAGGTGTGAGGGTACACCTATAATTATTCTAACACTTGGGAGGTGGACACAGGGTACTCCCAGGGAACAAGTTGGCTAGCTAGATTAGTTGAACTGGTGAGCTCTGGGTTCAAAAGAGACACTCTTTCTGAATAAATAAAGTGGGGAGTAACGGAGGAGGCTAGCTACTGTCAACCTCTGGCTTCCATGTACACATGCACACCCCAGCATGACCACACGTGTGCCCCCACACACATATGAGCAAGACACTTTTTCCACGAATAAGGTGAGGAGTAATGGAGGTTAACTGATGTCAACCTCTGGCTTCCACATGCATGCGCACACCCATGCATGCCCACATGTGTGTGTACCCACACACATACCAGTGTACATCCACACATGCACACAAACCACACTCACATGCACATGCGAACAAATGTCCCACATGATAGGTGTTTTGTTTTATTTGCACATGATGACCGGAGGTTCCGTGAGACTAGGTCACTTTCCAATATATTATAGCAGCATTGTAGCGACAGGCACTCTGGCTCCAGAGCTCCTCTTGGTTTGTTGTACGATTCTGTGCCACTAATTTGAGATGAGGACTCGGTGTTTAATCCCTGTGCTCTCTTGAACAACCATGACCTTTGGAAATCAAGTGATCATATTATTACATTATGGACTGATACTTAGCCTGGCCTGGAATAGGAGAGCCCAGTCCAAATCTGGATCTGACAACTAAAATCTAGAGGATGACATCACACAGGTCCCGTCACCTCTCTGGAGTCTATGCACTACTTCATTAATAAAATGAAGACCAAAGATTAAATAAATGGTCCTAAAGTAGCTTTCATTGCAGATCTAATCCATCTTTTAAGAAATTAATTTTGGCTGAATAGTTCACGTGTTAGGGAATCGTTGAGCTTCCAGACCTGGGGGAGGTGGCTGTGGCCCTAGCCCACTCCATGGGATGAGATTCTCCGGCACCACTTCCCTGGCTCTGGATAGAAAGGTTTGGCCTTTTCTGGTCTTTACTGATTCAAGTATCATATAACTCTACTTTAATTCCCACTAAAAACAGAAAGAATGAAAAAAAAAAAAATCCACTCATGGTTTGAGTTTGTAGAAGGATTTCCTGAATATTTTGGGGAGATGGTGGGAGTCAGAGGCAAATGACTTAGGGTTCCTAGTGAATACTGCTGAAAGGTTGGGTTTTGTTGCCATTGTTCTTTATAAAAACTTGAGGGCTGGAGAGATGGCTTAGTGGTTAAGCGCTTGCCTATGAAGCCTAAGGACCCCGGTTTGAGGCTCGATTCCCCAGGATCCACGTTAGCCAGATGCACAAGGGGGCATAAGCATCTGGAGTTCGTTTGCAGTGGCTGGTGGCCCTGGCATGCCCATCCTCTCTCTCTATCTCTCTCTCTCTATCTCCCTCTTTCTCTGTCTGTTGTTCTCAAATAAATAAATTTAAACAAAATTAAAAACTTGGGTTGCAGATTCTGGGCCTTGTTGCTGTACCTTCTCTTTCCTCTTGTCCCTTCTTTATCTCACTGAACATCAATTCCTACTTTTTCTTTTATTTATACACAACAGATCCACCTTGCAGAAGTTGTATACAAGTGTTGACAATAACTTAAAATTTTTTTTTGCTATTTTTATTTATTTATTTGAGAGTGATAGACAGAAAGAGAGAGAGAAAGATCAATTGTGGAGATCTGAACTCAGGTCCTCACACATTCATGACAAATGCTTTAATCCACTGAGTCAGACATCTCCCAAGCTCTCCCCCTGGCTCCTTCTGAACATCACTTTTTCCTATGACACTGCATCATGCTTCTACTAGACAGGCATGGCATCCAGAGCATGCTTGCTTAAACATCTGCCTAATACCCCAGACTGCGAGAGGAGAGAGTCTGCAGTTATTCCTGTGCCCCAGGTTCATGCTAAACGGGTATATAATGCCTACTGTGGGTGACAGTATGACTAGGTGACCCATCAGTTAAAGATAGTATCCGCTCATGACTGCACTGGCAAGAAAGCAGGCCAAGTCAACACGTTGAGTTTGGGGACAGTCTAAGAGGTCACCTTGCTCTCTGTCCCCTGCTTGTGAACAGCCTGCCGCATGGAGTAGTTTTAATGGGGATGGAAGAAGTTTCCACTGCAAAGCTTTGTCTGTAGACGTTTTGTTCGCAGCCCAGTTGGCTGTTTTGAAATCATTTTGTGAGACCATGCTTGGATTAGCACTGGGCATCAGTAAATGGCAATTTTTGATCCGTTCGGAATGCTCAAATGGCTCACTGAGGTATCCATGCAGCTGCTGGAGGACATGTAATGGCATTCAGCACTGAGTCGGACAGGAGTCTGGCACCAGACGTCCTGGCAGCAGCGTGGTGACAAGTGTCTCTCCCAGTGAGGCAGCCATCATTAGTGACTGTGCTGGGGGCGAGGCCCTTCAGAAGGCCGCTTGCTGGAGTGGAACCCTTGGTTTCTGTGCAAGCAAGGAAGGAAAAGAACTTTGTCCTTGAGTCAGTAACAGTCACCCTCAAGATTCCATTTCAGCGATTCAGAGTGGAGTGTTTGTAACCCAAAGTGGTCTGACTTGTAACCTGCCTGTTTTGTAGAACCCCGCCTCCACTGTTCATGCAATGAAAACCAAAGAGAACTCACAGTTCTCATCCTGGTTTCTTTTCCTTCCTTCCTCTTTCGGTTTCACATTCTAGGCTTCTTTGAAGGACTTCTGGCCACCTTATATTGGTATTGCCCTAATGGTTTTATACTAGAACTGACTGATAAAGAAATTACTGAATTTATTTTATGGTAAACTAACAAATTCATTCCAGTGATTGATGGTCAAGTCTGACATTTTCTAATCTCATACACATACTTGGAGCTGGGGATGCAGCTGCATTGTAGAGCACTTGCCAAACCTGGACCAGGCCCTGAGTTCAATCCTCAGAAACACACACACACACACACACACACACACACAGAGAGAGAGAGAGAGAGAGAGAGAGAGAGAGAGAGAGAGAGAGAGAGAGGAAAAGCCATCCAACAAATAAAACCACTTATTTCCCTTCTTCGCTTCCTCCCTCCCTCCCTCCCTCCCTTTTTTCCTTTCTCTTTTCTCTGTAACCTCTTTGTACTTAAACACATACACAGGAAAGACAAGGTGACTAAGTTACAGCATGGTTTTGGAGACGCTTAGGCTCTTGTTAGACTGACCACCCAAAGGAAATGGATAACTAAATAATAGACTGAATGTGCTGGTTGCGTTTCTCGGTGCTGTAATGAAAAGCAAGTCAAGAAGGCAGGGCTTATTTTGACTCATGGTTTGAGGGGACAGCCCACAACTCTTGCTCTGCAATTCTCTTGGCTCTGATTTGGGGCATGACTTTAAATCTGTTTGAGAGTGGCTGGGATGAAGATGGTAATAAGCCCAGGGACACTTAACAAACTTACACAAGATGCATGTGGGAGTACTGGATATCAGTGGTTCTGGGAGAGTACTGTATATCAGTGGCTCTCTGTTGACACATGGGTAGAGTTGTAAGGTAAACACAGACTAAGAACCGTGCACATTTCTCTTGTTCTTCCCCCAAGGCTGAATCCTATCCTTTTGTCGTGTGTCCTCTCTGCTGCCCAGTGTGTACAAGGACAGTGCTGGTGACAGCTAGGGCATCATTGCTCACTGAATTAGGTTCTATCAAAATGGTACCAGTTCCACCAAGCCCTGTGATGGCTTGTAAAAGGGAAGAGGGTGCCCGAGAAAGGGGTTCAACAGTAAAAGGCACTTGCTTGAAGACCCTGCTGACCTGGGTTCAATTCCCAAGCCACCATGCATGTAAGCTGGATAGAAAAAGCGGTGCAAGCATCTGGTATTTGTTTGCAGCAGCGAGAGGTCACGGCACACATATACATGCAAATAAATAATTTTTTTTCTTTAAAAAAGGAGAAAAGAGAGCTCAAATCAATAAGTGAAAATTTAATAACAAATAAGCACTATCTTATCAGTTAGAAGAAAATAAGTCCTCTTGAAACCTCAGAGCACTGACTATAATAGTATCCCCTGGGGGAGAGGTGAAGTCTCCAACTTCCAAATTAAGTAGGCACATTAAATGGCAAGATAGTGCCCTTGATTATGGATGTGGAAAAAGAGAAATCTCAAAATCAAAGTAACTCATAAAAGAATTAGGAAAGTGTTACAAAGTAAGAGCAATTTTAACTGGGAAACATGCCTGTCACACATTTCTAGGGTTCAGACTAGAAAGGGATCACCTAGTCAATTCAATCAATTAGGATAGGTCTGAGTACCATCTGTGAGTCAGCCTTGGGGACAGAGAAATGAAAAGGCATGGGGTCTTATCTTGAAGGGATCACACATGTATAGTTATACTGAAATGGGGTTGTGTTTCTTTGAGGGATGAGCTGAGGAGGGAAGACCTTCTAAAATTGACAGTGTTGGTCAAAACTGTGAAGGCATAACATGAAACATGGTCTGCAGTCCTTTGAGTTGCTCCATAACATAAGGTGAGAGATCAGTGACAGGGGTGCCTGCTGGCTGAAGAAGAAATGCCAGGGTCTGAGGTGGGCATAGAATGGACAGTCTGGTCAGAATTCCAGCAACTATCTTAACTTTTCTGAGACTTGTCTTGCATTTTCAAAATTATTACAGTTATTTTTTAGTACATTTATAAGTTTTTATTGACATACATTTATTGAACATATTTATGGGGTTCTGTGTGATATCATGTATACAATGTATGATGATCCAGTCACAATCAATATCACGTCTGTGTTTTTAAATATTCCTCATTTGTTTATGCTTGAATTCCTGAGACTCAGATTGTTTAAAACAGATCAGTGCTGATGAAAATAATTCCATTGTTTTGAGGGTTCTTGAAGGACTGGATTGACCATGGAGTCACAGTGCCTACTGTGCACTGGACAGTGATGAACCCTTTCTTCCATCAGTTGATGGATAAAAGCCTGAACGAAGGCAATGGTGGTGGAATGGTAAGGATGCTATGAAGATGTTACTAGAATGGAATGACTGGGATTTGATTGGAGGAGGATGACCCTGGGGAGGGAAGGGATAATGAAGCTGTTAACTGAGGAGGGAACCACAGGAGGAGAGCGATTAATTAATTGAATTTTAGATAAATTGAACTTGGGGAGCCTATGGAACATTTGGGTTGGAATGTCCTACTGGCTTCTAGGTAAGTATATGTAGAGATCAATTTGAGATGGAGGTGTAGTTTGGCATGCCACCCATCAGCTTTGTGGGAACAGGGCATCAGGGGGGAGCAGGGAATTTTTTTGGAGATAGAAAGCTGTGAATGCAATGAAGGCCCAATGGAGGAGTCATAGCAAAGCCAACTGGGAGAAGTTGGGAGGAGTCACTAGAGGGAAGACATGCCAACAATGGGACCCCAGAAGTGAATAGGCAAACAACATTTCCATAAAGAACAGCTTATGGTAGTGATGTTAAATAGAAGATGAGTCAAGAAGAAAATCATTGTCTTCTTAAATTGGACAGTTACTACTGAAGTTTAGGAGAGTAGTTTGATAAGAAGACTAACCACACAACCTGGCTTACAAAGCTGAGTTCTTATGGCATTCATTCACCTTTCTGCCTTACTACATCTTCCTAATGCTCAGCGATGACTCCAGCCCTTCAAAGAAACATAAAGACAAAGAAGGTGTATTTGCATTTAGGGTGAAGTAGTCCTAGAAAATATAGTGTGAGCTAAGCTTGATTTTCTTGTTGGCGTTATATAAGAGAGGGTTATGCTTTTGATACAGTGCCTTTGCCCAACATTTGTGGGCATGAATACAAACTCCACATTGATTTAGTTAATTATAAATGATAACCATGTATAATATAAAGCCTCTTCAAGTATACATAATTAAACAGGGTAATATAAAAACTAGTTGCATAAATTATATTTAATATGAGAGAGTAGCATAAATATTGAACAAACTTATTGTTTTATTTCCTGACATTCTTTCTCATTGGCAGGTGGTGGGAATGTTAGCTACATGATATGAAAATGAATCTTTTGGAAAAAAATACAGATAACTCTGAGAAGACCTTTTAGGTTATTTTAGTTACTTAGCGAGAAGCAGCTGAAGGAAATAAAATGTTTATTTAGTCTCATAGTTCCAGGCAGGGAAGTCCATCATGGCAAAGAGAAAAGGCAGCAGAAACAGGAGGCTGGCTGGTCACATTGTATCCACAGTCAGGAAGCAGAGAATACGTAGGAAGTAGGGCTGGGCTATAAACCTCAAGGTCCTCCCACAGCGATCCACTTCCTCCAGCAAGACTCTGCTTCTAAAAGGCTCCATGACCTTCTCAGACAGCACCAGCATCTTGAGACCAAATGCTCAAACGCATGAACCTATGGGGGCACATTTCACATTCAGACCAAAACAGAGGTTACTGGCCTTGCTCAATACCTTCAGGAGGAATTGATGGGACAGGTTTTGCTATCTTCTTTTTCTTTTTTTTCTTGACAAATTTCATAATTATAGACAATAAACTATGATAACTCCCTCCTCTTTCCCACTTTCCCTTTCACAAATCAACTCTTCATCTTATCCCTTCCCTCTCTCAATTAGTCTCTCTTTTATTTTGATGTCATCATCTTTTCCTCCTATTATAAGGGTCTTGTGAAGGTAGTACTAGGCAGTGTGAGGTCATGGATATCAAGGCCAATTTGTGTCTGAAAACTTTCATTGTAAGCAGTCCTAACTTTCCTTTGGCTCTTACATTCTTTCTGCCACTTCTTCCACAGTAGATCTGGAGCCTTGGGAGGTGTGATAGAGATATTTCAGTGCTGAATACTCCTGTATCACTTCTTCTCAGTGCTATGTTGCCTTTTGGGTCATCCCGGTGGTCACCACCCTCTGAAAAGAGAAGCTGCTCAAACAAAAAGTGAGAGTAGCATTAATATATGGGTATGAACATTAGGAAAAGTGTTTCCAGTGAATTTTGGTGAGAATAATATATGCATTAAGTCAGACTAGAGCGGGTGTTACACTCCTAGGGCTCATGACCTCCCCCACCATAGGATTATGCTTAGGTTTTCAGTACTGGGTATAAATTTCTTCCCATGTAGCAGGCCTGCAGTCCAATTAAAGAGTGTTGGGTTCCCCCATTACAGGCATGCCAGTATTACACCTGGCTGGCCAATCTTATGGCTTACAGTGTCCACTGTTTTAACTGCTGATGACATCTCTCTCCCACAGGGCTGCATGCAGTGTAACATTTTCCAGCTTCCTGTCATTTGACCTATAGGGAGATTTTCAGCTCAGCTCCCTCTTAATTTCTCAGTGACCTTGCAGCCCATGCATGTGGAATCTTCAACAATAGGGTCTTCCCATCTATTTCTGGTGGGAAACCAAGAGCCTTGGCAATGGCCTGTAATGTGTGTGTATGGGGGAGGGTGCATCAGGGACCTCCCTGGCCAACAACTCACTGGAACATATCCTATCCCTGGAACTGAAATTTTTCTAGTTATAGTCTAAGACTTCTGGGTGTACCATTATCCAAAAAAGTTGGTTTCCATATGGCTTATTCATAGCATCTTGAATTTTGATTAACACTTCTACCACCTTTCTTTAACTTAGTCTCTTCACTTGATCTCACTTAAGCTATTCCACCCCCAGTAATCTGTTCATCTACTTGTATATATACAATGCCATCTCTTTAAGTTCTCCCCTCTCCTCCCTCCCTTATAGCCCCTTTCTAGATTACTGGTCTGCTATCAATTTTTACTCCAACTCATGTATAAGTCTAACGATTTGTAGCTAGGATCCACATAAGAGAGAGAGAGAGAACATGTGGCATTTAGCTTTCTGGGACTGTGTTACCTCACTTAGTATAATCCATTCTAGATCCATCCATTTCCCTGTAAACTTTATAATTTAATTTTTCTTTATTGCTGAGTAGAATTCCATTGTATAAATGTACCACATCTTCATTAACCATTCATCAGTTGAGGGATATCTAGACTGGATCCATTTCCAAGCTATTGTGAATATAGTGGCAACAAACATGGCTAGGCAAGTATTTCTAAGGTAGTGAGAAGCATCCTTAGGATATATTCCTAGGAGTTGTGTAGCTGGGTCATATGATTAATTTATTTTTAGCTGTCTCCGAACCTCCACATTGATTTGCATGATGGCTGTACCAGTTTACATTCCCAACAACAGTGTTAAAGGGTTCCTCTTTTGCCATATCCTCACCAGCATTTATTGTCATTTGTTTTCTTGATGACAACCACTCTGACAGGAGTGAGATGGAACCTCAAAGTAGTTTTAATTTGCATTTCCCTGATGGCTAAGGATATAGAACATTTTTTTTTACATGTTTATATGCCATCTGTGTTTCTTCTTTTGAGAACTATTTAGCTCAATCGCCCATTTTTAATTGGGTTGCTGATTTCTTATGATTTGTTTTTTTGAGTTCTTTGTATATCCTAGATAGTAATCCTCTGTCAGATGGATAGTTGACAAAGATTGTCTCTCATTCTTTAGGTTGCCTTTTTACTCTATTCACAGTGCCATTTACTGTACAAAAGGCTTTTTGTTGTTATCCTTGTTTAATTTCATGAGGTCCCAGTGGTTGATTAGTGGTTTTATTTCTTAAGAAACTGCAGTTATATTTAGAAATCCATTGCCTATGCCAATATGTTGAAATGCTTCCCATACTTTTTCCTCTAGCAGTTTTATAGTTTCAGGTCTGATATTAAAGTCTCTAATCCATTTGGACATAATTATTGTGCACAGAGAGAGCTAAATAACTATTTTCATCTTTCTATATATAGATATCCAGTTTTCCCAGAACATTTTGTTAAAGAGGCTGTCTTTCCTCCAGTGAATATTTTTGGAATTTTTGTTGAAAATCATATAGCTACATCTGCCTGGATTTACATCTGGGTCCTCTATTCTGTTCAATTGATCTACATGTCTGTCTTTGTGCTCTTTTTGTTCCTATTCTCTAGTATAGCTTAAAATCAGGTATGGTGGTACTACCAGGCTTATTTTTGTTGCTCAAAATTGGTTTGGTTATTGGAAGTTTTTTGTGCTTCCAAATGAAGTTTAAAATATTTTTTTTTCTATTTTCATGAACAATGTCATTGGAATTTTGATGGGGATTACATTAAAATGTGTAGAATGCTTTTGGTAACATAAACATTTTCACAATATTGGTTCTTCCAATCCACGAATGTGGGATGACTTTCCATTTCCTATTGTCTTCTGAAATTTCCCTCTGAGTGTTTTAAAGTTTCTATTGTAGAGATCCTTCACTTCCTTGGTTAGGTTTATTCCAAGGTAATTTATTTTCTTGAGGCAATTGTGAATGAGAATGATTCCCTGATTTCATTCTCAATATGTTTCTTGTTAGTATATAGGAAGGCTACTGATTTCTGTGTGTTTATTTTGTATCCTGCAACATTGCTAAATGTGTTTATCAGCCCAAACAATAGGCTTCTAGAGTCTTTAGGGTTCTTTATGTATAGAATCATATCATCATCTGCAAATAATGATAATTTGATCTCTTCTTTCCAATTTGTATCCTTTTTATGTATGTCTCTTACCTATTGCTAAAGCTAAGACTTCCAATACTATATTAAGTAAAAGTGGGAACAGAGCTGGAGAGATGGCTTAGTGGTTAAGTGCTTGCCTGTGAAGCCTACGGACCCCGGTTCGAGGCTTGGATTCCCAGGTCCCACGTTAGCCAGATGCACAAGGGGGTGCATGCATCTGGAGTTCGTTTGCAGAGGCTGGAAGCCCTGGCGTGCCCATTCTCTCTCTCTCCCTCTATCTGTCTTTCTCTCTGTGTCTGTCGCTCTCAAAATAAATACATTTAAAAAAAATTTTTAAAAAAGTGGGAACAGTGGACACCCTACTCTTGCTCCTGATTTAAGTAGAAAAGCTTTAAGTTTTCACCATTTAGCATTATTTGGGGTGTAGGTTTGTCATAATAGCCTTTATTATATTGAGATATGTTCCTTTTATTCCCAGTTTCTGTTGGACTTGTATCATGAAGGGATATTGGATTTTTTTCAAATGCCTTTTCTGCATACATTAAGGTGATCATGTGATTTTTGTCATTCAGTCCATTTATATGGTACATTACATTTATCAGTTTGCATATGTTGAACAATCTCTGTATCTCTGGAATAAAGCCTACTTGGTTGGGGTGAATGATCTTTTTGATATATTCTTATATTTTTATTTATATTTTTATATATTCTTTATATTTTTATTCTTATATTTTTATATTTTGCCAATTCTTTGCTGAGAATTTTTACATCAATGTTCATGAGGGAGATGGGTCTATAATTTCTTTTTTTTGTTGTTCGGTCTTTGTCTGGTTTTGGTATCAGGGTGATACTGGCTTTGTAGTTTGGTAGTATTCCTTTATTTTCCACTTTATGCAATATTTTGAGAAGCATTGGTGTGAGTTCCTCCTTGAAGGCCTGGTAAAATTCACCTGTGAATCCATCTGGGCCTGGACCTTTTTTTTAGCTGGGAGGTTTTTAATAACTGCTTTGTTATACTTGTTATAAGTGTATTTATAAGTAGTTTATCTCAACTTGATTTAATTAAGGTAGGTCACATCAATCTAGAAAATCATCATTTTCTTTACGATTTTCAAACTTAGTGAAGTATATGTTCTTAAAGTATGTCCTTATGATTTTCTGAATTTCTTTGGTATCTGTTGTAATTGTTCCTTTTTTATCTCTAATTTTGTTAATTTTTTTCTCTTCTGTTTCTTGTGGTCATATTTGCTAAGGGATTATCTTATCCTTTCAAGGAAACAGCTCTTTGATTCACTGATTCTTTGTACATTTTTCTTTTTGGCTTTTATTTCATTAATTTCTGTCCTAATCTTTATTATTTCTTCCCATCTACTGTTGTTTGGTTTTCCTTGTTCTTTTTCCAAGGCTTTAAAGTGAATCATTAAGTTGTTTACTTGTGACCTTTCTACTTCTTAATATAGGCACTCAAGGATAGAAATTTCCCTCTTGTGTGCCAAATATTTTGGTATGTTGTGTTATGATTATCATTTGATTCTATGAATCTTTGATTTCCTTTTTGATTTCTTCAGTGATCTAGTCATTATTCAACAGTGTACTCTTCAGTTTCCATGATATTGTGTATGCTCTGAAGTTTTTTGTTGTTGTTGATTTGTAGTTTAATATCACTGTGATCAGATAAAGTACAAAGAGTTATTTCAATTTTCCTGTATTTGTCAAGATTTGCTTTATGTCCTAATATGTGGTCTATTTCAGAGAATGCTCCATGTGCTCCTGAGAAGAATCTGTATTCTGCAGCATTTGGATGAAATGTTCTGTAGCTTTCAGGTTCATTTGCTCTATGACATTATTTATCCAGACGTCTATCTATTTATTTTTGCAGTGATGACCTGTCAATTGATGAGAGTGGGTTTTGAAGTCACCAACTACAATTGTGCTTGGTGTTATCTGTTACCTCAAGTTTAATAGTGTTTGTTTGATACAATTGGGAGCCCTCATGTTAGGTGCCTATATATTTAGAATTGTAATGTCCTCCTGCTTAATTGTTCTTTTAATCAACATAAAGTGACCTTCTTTATCTCTCCTAAGATATTGTCAGATATTAGGATAGCAACACCTGCTTGTTATATAGGCCCATTTGCTGGAAATACCATTTTCCATCATTTCACACTAACATCATGTCTGGCTTTTATTGAGAAATGAATTTCCTAGAAGCAACAAACATAAGAATCCTACCTTTCAATCCAGTCTGCAAGACTGTGTCTTTTGATTGGGGTATTGAGACCATCGATATTAAGTGTTATTATTGAAATGTATGTATTTATTCTTGTCATTATTCTTATCTTGTAGCTCTTCCTGTTTCTCCTTTACTCTCTTGTATTAACTATTATTTGAGTATGGTTTCTTTTTTCTTGTTTTTCTTATGTGTGTACTTTCCTTTCTCTTCAGCAGGAAGGAGCCCTTTAAGTATTTTCTGTAGAGCTGGCTTTATGGTCCTTTGGCCTGTTTTTGTTGTGGAATATCCTTATTTCTCTGTCAGTTTGGATGGATAACTTTTCTGAATCTGAATCTTGGTTGACAGTTGTTATCTTTGAGAATTTGGCATACATGATTCCAAGACCTTCTGTCTTTTAAAGTTTGTGTTGAATAATCTTTTTTTTTTTTTTTTTTTTGGTTTTTCGAGGTAGGGTCTCACTCTGGCTCAGGCTGACCTGGAATTCACTATGTAGTCTCAGGGTGTCCTCGAACTCTTGGAGATCCTCCTACCTCTGCCTCCCGAGTACTGGGATTAAAGGCGTGCGCCACCACGCCTGGCTTGAATAATCTTACATTATCCTGATGGGCTTGCCTTTATAAGTGAGTTGATGTGTCTCTATAACTGCTTTCAGTATATTTTCTTTAGTTTGTGTGTTTAGTAGTTTAATTATGGCATGGAGAGGTTCTTTCCTGGTTTTGTCTGTTTAATGTTTTAAAGGCTTCCTGTATCTGTATTGACACCTCTTTCCCTATATGGGAGAACTTTTCTACTATGATTTTGTTGAAAACATTCACTATGCCTTTGGAGTGAAATTCTTCTCTTTCTATTATACCTTGAATTTTTACGTTTGATCTCTTCATAGTGTCCCGAATGTCTTGAAATACCTATTTATACCTTCCACTTAGTTTGTCTTTCTCTTTGTTGGACTGTATTAGATGTGCCACCTGGTCTTCTAGTTTAGATATTCTGTTCTCTCCTTCATCCATATTATTGGTGAGACTTTCTACAAAGTTTTTTTTTTTTTAATTTGTTTCACTATGTTTTTCATTGCTAGTATATCTGATTTTTCTTTTCTTCAGCACTTCTATTTCCATACTCATGCCCTGTATTGACCACCTTGTTTCATTAAGTTGGTTTCCTGTATTCTCCTTCAGGAGTTTGTTTTCTCCTTTGATTTCTTCAAATCATTACTTTGAAATCTTTGTCAGGCATTTCATCTAATTCAGTCTCACTGGAGGTCATTTAGGATGTATTTATAAATTTTTAGTGGAATTATATTGTCTTGATTTTGTTGTGTTTCTTGTATTATAGATATTTTTGCATTTGGGTTAATTTGATGCTTGGGCTTTCTAATTATCAGTAGTTTTCCCAAATAGGTAGATTTGACATTATATATTGTCAGGATAGGATCTTAAGGTGCCAGATGTGGCTTTTGTATTACTCCCAGAGTAACAGCAGAAGTAACACTAGGTGCAAATATTCTAGCAGGCTGGGTGGAGCAAAATCCAAGGCTAATTCTAAATGACAGTTCTGAAATTATAAAGTTCAACAGAGCAATATACACACTCAATCAAAATAAGCACAGGGTATTTATGTAAGAGTGATTATTAAAACAAACAGTTAACCTGACAAAGTCAAAAGTCCCTAAAGGCGTGTGTCATGCCTACTCTTCCTTCATCCTGTCAACTGGGAAGCTGAGATTTCTGGTCTGTAATGGGTCCAGGTCACCGTGGGTCAGAGTGGGACCTTGCCCCCAGAATGACAGAAGAAGAAGAAGAAGAAGATAAAGGCACTATAAATGAGGAAGCCACAAAGGATAATTCCAAAATGCAGCTTATTTAAGAATGGCAAAGCCAACCATCAATCAAATCTATTTGTCTCACTATGTTTTTCATTAACATAGTTTCATTTCACATGACCTGCCCTGACATAGAAGGTGCTATTATCACTTCCGATGCAGGCTTATATACCAGACTTTGGGCATGTACTGACCTGGTGTAAGTAGGCCCTGTTGCCTCTTGGGATGACTTCAGTCTCACCTATGCTACATGCCTGCTTGGGTCTCTTTTTACTGTCCTGTGGGCTCAGCTAGGCTGGCTTGTAAGTGTTATTTGCTGCTCTTACCACCTTTGCTGGGTGCTGTGTAGGTGAGTTCTCTTCCCCAGGTCTCCAGTGGCTGCTGGTGCTGGCATCTGGGGAAGTGGAGATGCTGGAGGATATCTGGGGTTGTACTTGAGCTGCTTGGCTGGCCCCATGGTCCTCTTCCTTAAGAGCTACTGGGGGGGGGGGTCCCTATGGTCTTCTTCTTCGATTTCAGCTTTGCAAGGAGGCTGCTGTGAGTGGAAAGCCCCCCATCTGGGTTCTACTCCTTTGGCTGACGCAGGGGCTGGTGCAACATAGCTCTTCCCAGAGACCGGGACTAGGATCAGTGCTGCAACAGGAGTTAATTCTGGTTGCTTCTGCAGTTGCTAGAAGCTCCAGGTCTCTCCTGCTTCTCTGCCGTGGTTGATAATTTCTTATACACCTTCACTTTTTGGTAGAAGAATGTGTTGTGCTATTTCCCTGCTTATTTCTTCCCCTAGGCTGTTTTGGTGTGGCTACTGTGCGGCCATCTTAACTGGAAGTCCTGTCTTCTTTTTCTTGTAATGGTTTCCAGTGTAAGAGTTGGAATCCAGGATATTGCCTTTCCTGCCAGCATTAGGTCTCTGTGCTGATTTAGCTTGCCACCATCTCACCAGGATTAGCACCCTTCCCTTACACCCTCTAGTGGGTCAAGGAATATGGACTTTGAGCCACATGTAAAGCACATTTGAAATGTTGATTTTTCACATCTTGCAGCTCAACACAATGTCAAAAAGAAACCCACCTCAACAACTTTATTGGAATAGTATAAAATTCCATTAAAAAATTAATCCATATCTACAGGAGGGTTTTTGGATGTCAGCCATTACCACTAGCTTTACCCTTTTGATAGAAACTTTGGGGAAGTATTATATATAAATTAGACGGCTGTTTTAATAAGCTTTGAGACTTTCTCACTTACAATACAAATATTTATTTGTGTTGAGCTTTAGAATTTATTTTTAAAAAATATTTCCTGTGAATTACCTCACTGTAGCCTGATAGAGCTGTCATTATGTTCTATAATTAAAATGGTAGAGACATTATTATGATTTTGAATACTGAAAATAAAGATTGAGAATCAGCAAGGCTAAATTTCTATTTGATGTAGTTAATGAGGGGTAGAACAAGGGAAACCACCCAGATCTTTGATCTCCAGACGTGATAATCTTACCAAAAAGCTGTGCCTTCTAATGAACAGTCTCTGTTTCCTTTGGGATATTATGCACTTATCCAAATATTGTTATAGTTGTGAAAAATGTTTGTGCTTACATATGTCTGCTCAGTCACCTTAGAAATGTGATTTTGGTACCCTCCACCTTCTCTCACTTCTCAGAATGCTACCAGTATTTAATTAATTAATTAATTAAGTAAGTAAGTAAGTAATGCCAGTGCTTTCTGTTGCAGGCATTTGGAAGAAATCTGAGTATGGATGGAGGGATCCAGAGGTCCACACTAAGACTGATGGTCAGGGATCACCTGTGAAGCCTATTAGGCTGTTGTTAGAGTCACTGTCTCCTGTCCTTTCTGTTAACAGTTACACACAAGGGGCAGAGCGAGGCTGCCTCCATTACAAGAGTTACTGAACATCAGATTTTCAGAAGTCAAGCACTACTTGTCCCTTCCTCAGGAAATCACACTGCAAATATTTTCATGGAAGTTATTATAAATGTCTATCTGTATTTTGACCTTTACAAAGTTTATTTATTTCTTTGAACATTTTTACTTGTGTGGAATTCCTCATGTCTTTGTAACACCACTAAGGAGTATGGAGACTGACCTAAAGTGGCATCCAGAGGATGACAAGATGTCGTTTCTATTGATGATGAACAGAAATGGAAGGAGAAGAATGTTTATGACAGAGCTGAGTGAATCACCAGCCAGAGAATGTGATCTCCTTCTGAATAGCTCCATAAACAATATATTATCTTATCCAGAGGGAAATGATGCTGCTAGACTTTCTCCATATTTTCAAAGTAGTGCATGGTTTTTGAGTAATTCTATTCTAGTTGACGTGATGAATTTGTTCTCTTCAAGGCCTCCACATTCTCCTTGACCAAGGTTAAGCGGTTTCTCCATGGCTGGGCCAAGAAGAGCATGTTAGAATACTCACTAGGGATTACAAGTGAAAGAAAAAAAAATAACTTCTTATATTCTGTATTTAGAGTCTATCAAGGAAGGTAAAGGTGGTTATGCATGTTTATGTTTATGTAAATGCACATAAGAAGACTGTCACCTCTAAGGAGTGTGTGTGTGTATGTGTGTGTGTGTGTGTGTGTGTGTGTTGAAAGGAGTTAAAAATAATTATATTTACTTTGAAAGGGATCAAGAAATCCAGAAAATACTCAAGATGGAAAAATGCTGGTGCTGGTGGCAGTGATAACAAGGGAACAGGAAAAGAATGAAGTCCACAATGTGGTCAGAACCTAATGCTCTCCAGGTCCTGACATCAATGATCAGACTGGGAATTTATTTTAGTTTATTTATTTATTTATTTATTTATTTATTTATTTATTATTTTTTGGCTTTTTGAGGTAGGGTCTCACGCTAGTCCAGGTTGACCTGGAATTCACTATGTCATCTCAGGGTGGCCTCAAACTCATGGTGATCCTCCTACCTCTGCCTCCCGAGTGCAGGGATTAAAGGTGTGTGCCACCATGCCCAGCTTCAGACTGGGAATTTGGATGAAGCTTTTATATGAACAAAGGGAGGATCTACCCTAATGGATTTTATGCAAAGCGGTTACCTTAGTGCATGAGTGATTCAGGACACAAACTAGACAGTTCAGCTTCCATCTTGCTTTAAGAAGCAACTTCCATGGTGTTTGTGGCTTGAATGTAAAATACCCCACATATATTCAGGTTTTGAAAACCTGATCCCTAGCTCACAATGCTGTTGAAAAAGGCTGTGATAGAGCCTTGTTGGGGGAGGCAGGCATAAGGGTGGTATAGACTGACTCTATGTTCCATTAACACTCTGCTTCCAACTCTGCCTGTTGAGGTGACATTGTGAAGCTAGCTTCCTGCTACTGCTGCCGTGCCTTCTGTACTGTGAAACTTCCCTTCTAAACTATAAGTTGAGATAACCCTTTTTCTTTCTATAAATTGCTTCTGGTCAAATATTTTGTCCTAGCAATGGGACCGTAACTGATACAATCCCTAAAATTTCTCGGGCACTCATCCTTGAATTTTTACCTTATGTGGAAAAAATGTGCGATTAACATAATTGTCATGAAATGGGGAGGTTATTCTGGATTATCCAGATTAGCTGTAAGTACAATCACAGCTATTTCTTCAGGAGGAGGCAGAAGAAGAGTCACCCCACCACAGAGAAGTCAATGTGAAGGAAGAGCAAAGAAATCTGAGTTACTGGCCTCAAAGCCTGGAGTGATGAACCAAAGTGCAAGAAATTATGGAGTTCATCAGGAGCTGGAGAGGCTAGGGATGGATTCTGTCCTCATCTAGAGAGGAAGCAGGCCACCATTAGCATCTTAATTTTCAACCACTAAGATGAAATATGCGCTACTGGCCTCAACAACTGTGAGAGGATTACTATCTGTTGTGGTAAGCTACCAAGTTTGTGGATATTTATTATAGCAGCAATTCCAGTGAGAAGTGTCTGAACACCTTTTAAGAGGGATCTCCAGTGTCATTTGCTCTTTCTGGATGTCTTGTTTATAATCAGTAATTCCCTGGGTTTTACCTAACTTTTTTAGGTCTCTACTTTTCATGTGTTGTTACTGAGTAGAGCAAGAATAAAACCCAAGGGAAACATTTCTATCCATAGTTTTCTGTCCCTTGAAAGGGTGTTATCAGTTCATTACTGGTAATTCCTTTCTTGACTTGTTTTAGACTTTTTAAATCTGTAACTCAAGGGAAAAGAAAGGAGGCCCACAGCTGTTATTGGACTTAGGAGATCCAGATTGAGAAGTCAGCACAACTGCTAATGAAGGATGATCATGATGAGATCACTTGTTCTCAATTAATTTAAGGGTCCCCATTGGGAGATAGTTTTCACAGATGCTTATTCTTAACTTTCCCAGTATTTATCATTATATAAGATCTTATTTCTCCTGTAGTGTGTGGCAGTTAAGGCACAAATAGACTCTGCTCCTATCCTGTCTGGGTTCAAATTCCAGCTTAACAAGCTATGGGGATGATTTACTTGGTTTCTCTGTTCAGTTTCCTTATCTGTAAACTGTGGGTAATGAGAGAAGCTACTTCCTATGTCACATGAGTGAGTAGTAAGTGTAGAGCACTCAGACCAGGCTTGGGTACTTACTCAGCACTGTTTGTTTACTGGTTCCTTGTCCATCTTCTTTACCATGCCACCCTAAGGGCTGGTAATCTTTCCCATCTGGTCTCCATTTTTCTACCCCATTTTCTCTCTTGCATATCTCACAACCACTAAACGATTTGCATTTCTCACCAAGTTTCCTAAGTGTCTCTAGGTTTATAGGGATTGCCTTCAAGTAGAATACCTTTCCTTTCACTGTTGCTTGCATCCATATGATAAGAAAAATACCAGACATTGAAAACTGCTGAGCAAAGGAAGAGTCTCTTGATTTTCTTCAGGAAATAGGTAACCTAGAGCAAGGGGTGTTTTTTTTTTTTTTTTTTTTAGCTTGTTTGATGCTCCAAGGATGAATGCTTAGTTCATTCAAGCCCACCAGTAATTTTTCTGGAGTTATTAATAATCAGAAGGGGGTACACAATGCCATGATTACTAACTAATGTGTCAAAACACTCAGAGATGCTCTGTGGAGGGGTAAGGTCACATGGCACCTGACTCTCTAGGATGGTTGACACATTTCTCTTTTGTTCTCCACTGAAATTCCTCTGTACTCTGCCCCATGGTGGGTTGTATAGATCACTGACGGGTGGTTAAAAGGTATTGCATTGCTTCTGTTTCTTCCTTCTGACAATATGTTGAGCTTGTATGTTCTAGCATCCCATATTGGGCATCTGTATTTGCCAATACCTTGTGTAGTGTCTGCTTCATGATCTTAAAACTCTCTATTCATAGGTTTCTTAGACACAAAACCATTCTAGTTTTCTTCTAAAACATCATTGGCTTTTCCTTTTTTTAAATAGCTCCCCTTTCTTTGCTTAATAATTTTGTGATATCCTGGTTCACTTTTCTTTCTTCTCTGCTTGTTTCTCATGGGTACCTGAGACCCATGGCTTTAACCACTTCCTATATCAGGTGTCTTTTTGATCTATCTGTTCTATCTCTTCAACCCATCTGATGGCCATTACTTGGATCATATGAACCTCAAAATAAGTCTATCTCTCAAATACATCCTTCTTTGTCATTTGCTGGGCCTTTCCCAAAATCTCATTCTGGATGAATACTCTAGGTAGAAAACTCAGAGTTCCTCATTTCCCATTTTGTACCATATGGTTCAATGATGAAAACAGGGCAAAAGAGATGGCTTACCAGTTTAGGTGCTTGCCTGCAAAACCTAAAGACCTGGTTTCTATTTCTTAGTACCCACATAAGCCAAATGCACAAGGTGTTGCATGTGTCTGTTGTTTATTTGCAGTGGTTAGAGGCCTTGGTACATCCATTCTCTCTCTCTCTCTCTCATAAATAAAGTAAATAAATTTAAAAATGATGAAAACATAGAATTTCTGTTTTGAATCTTTGATTCCTCCTCAAAACCCTCTTGACTATTTTGGCCTACAGTGACTCCTTCCTAACTTTCTCATCACATTGACATACTAGAAGCCAAGCCAGATGTTATGTAGACTAATCCTTAACTTGGACTTAAGATATAGGTCTCTAGAAGAAATACTAAAGAAATAATGTGTCCTTTCCAGTGCATCATATTTGAAGGCATGATGTTTCCTTGTTATTAATGAGTAATTATTGTGAAACTATGTGAATATGTTATTCATCAAATTTCTATCAAATCTTTCTGTCAAACATTGATGATTGTTGCCTAAATAAATCATTACTCTCATGATTACAAAATGGTAACTTTATAACTACACTATTCTATGTATATTTTTAACTAAAATTCTATTTTAATCAACTCAATAAGGGTAACTGTGAGTATGGACTCCTGAACCCTTTTTTTTCTTCAATGAGGTATAATCTTTTAATGTCTTCATTTATTTTGATGTTATGATTTCCTAGATTTTGGCAGTGATAGTCCTAGCCCTGTGTCCTTTTCATATATCCTCATAATTCTATGACTGATTTGACTGACTACAAACCTTTCAGGAAAATAGTTGTTTATTTGAACATTTTAAACATGCCTTTCCATTGTCATCTGACAGACATTGTTTTTGTTGATAAATCAGCCATCTAACCTTTTAGGGATTCTTTGATGGCTAGGTATCTTTTAGTTTTTAAGCTTTGATTACTTTAAATGTGTCTTTTTTTAAAATATTTCATTTTTGGAATGTTTCACTGCTGTGCCTAGCTATAATTTTCTTTATTATTACCTTGTTTAGGTTTTAAAATTGTAATGGTCTATGACTTGCTGACTTTCAGTTTTAGAAATTGTTACCTTGTATTTCTTCAAATATTTCTTTCTCATGTTTACTTCTCTGAAGGACGCATGGCAAGCATGTTCACTATGCACCATGTATCTCTTTTAATCTTCTCCCAAACCTCTTATATTTTCCTTTCTGTACTTCAATTTAAATATTTTAAACTTACATGTTGTCTAGTTTACAAAGTATATTTTCAAGTTTCTGTAATATAGTAAGTTATTTTAAATTTTTGAGTGAACCTATTGAGTTTTTAATTTTAATAATCTGATTTTTCAGTTCTAAAACACCTATTTGACTTTTCAACATAGATCAGAAGTGTGTACTGAAAAAATACTCTCATTTTGAACTAGTTATTTTAATGTCTCAAGTTAAATTTTCTAACATCTGACATATATGAAGAACCATTTCTACTGGACTTTGTAATTGATTCTTTTTGTTTGTTTGTTTGTTTTTCAAGGCAGGGTTTCACTCTAGCTCAGGCTGATGTGGAATTCACTAGGTAATCTCAGGGTGGCCTCGAACTCATGGCAATATTCCTACCTCTGCCTCCCAAGTGCTGTGATTAAAGGCATGCGCCACCATGCCCAGCTTGATTCTTCTTTCAAAAATCATGTCTCATAATTTTTAGTTTAATTCTATGGTGTACTAATTTAATTTAAAAGAATCTGGATGGCGTCGTCTTCCATATAAGAGATTTAATGTGGGACCTGGGGAATCAAGCCTCGAACTGGGGTCCTTATAGGCTTCACAGGCAAGTGCTTAACCGCTAAGCCATCTCTCCAGCCCAAGATTTAAAATCTCACTTTGTAGCAGAGTGTGTGTGTGTGTGTGTGTGTGTGTGTGTGTGTGTGTGTATAAAATCAATCCTGTTAAAGATTCATTTGAGGGTTATCATTCTAAGGATACTAATTTTATGCTTTCTGATATCTCAATTGAGAGTCTTGTACAAGGGATTTTTCATGTTGGAAGCCTTGATTTATTTTTTAAAAATATTTTATTTATTTAAGAGACAGAGAGAATGGGCATGACAGGGCCTCTAGCCACTACCAGCTAACTCTAGATGTATGTGCCACCATGAGCTTCTGGCTTTTTGTAGGTACTGGGTAATTGAACCTGGATCCTTTGGCTGAGCCAGCAAGTGCCTTAACTACTAAGCTATTGATACTTCTCCCGCCTCATTTTTATTTGGTGGCCTTGATTTCTATTTTTTCTTGGAGCATATGTTTTCTAAAAATCTCTGTTTATTCCAATGGCCTCTAGAACCATGAGCTAATAAATCTGTCTAAGAATTATTTATCTATGATATTCTATTATGGCAGCTTAAAATAGAATTAATACCCTTTGTGTTGTAGGTTTTTGATAATAAAACAAGCTCAGCTAATAGTAGCTTGGATCAGAAGAAGTTATCATTTGTGTAAGTCAAATACAGTTTATTCATTAGCACTTGAAAAAACTTTATAATTACATACAGAAATATTGATGTTTTAGAATGTATGCTATGGATACTTTTATAATGTATCATGCATGTTTTAGAAAGAATGTGTGTGTTGTATTTGCATGAGATAGGCATTAGTTTCTTATTCTCTTTAGACTTCAGGTTTCTGACATCATACTTGAATTGGCCAAGAGGTGGGGTCATCTACTCTAAACTATGGGTCACCATTTTCTTCTTTTTTAAAAATATTTTTGTTCATTTATTTATTGGAGAGTGAACAGACAGATAGAGAAAGAGGCAGACACAGAGAGAATGAGTCGCCAGGGCCTCCAGCCACTGCAAACGAACTCCAGACGCGTGCGCCCCCTTGTGCATCTGGCTAACATGGGTCCTGGCGAATAGAGCCTCAAACTGGGGTCTTTAGGCTTCACAAGCAAGCGCTTAACCGCCAATCCATCTCTCCAGCCCAACCATTTTCTTCTTTCCACAAGTATTCAAGTACACTAGAAGTCTGTGTGAGTAACTTTTCTCATTGCTGTGTCAAAATACCAGAAACATCAAGAGCTTGAGGAAGGGTTTATTTTTGCTCACAGTCTGAGAGTACTACCCACCATGGCAAATCAAAGGTAGGCAAGGAGAGCTGCTTTAGCTGCTACTATAGGAGTGAGAGGCAGCTGGGTACACTGAAGCCATAACCAGGAAGCAGAGAGATGCCAATGACGGTGCTCAGCTTACTTAAGCTTTTCCATTCATTCTTCCATCCATGGGATGGTGCTATTCACATTTGGGATGAGTTTTTCCTAATCAGGTAAACCTCCTTGAAAATGCCCTCACAGACTTGCCCAATGGTGTGTCTCCAAGGTGATCATAAGTCCAACAAAGTTTACAAGAGGAGTAATACTCACAAGTCCTATGCCTTCTCACCATGCGCAGGCAGAGCTGACCCTTTTGCCATCAGCTCCTGTTCAACCCTCTCTTCTTTGTACGACAGTGCAATGAAGCACAGGGAAGGAAACCCAGATCCAAGATTTCCCACTGTCATATTGCAGCCCGAGGCAAAAGGAAAAAGTCAATACTGATTTTTTACAAAAAAAAAAAAAATGATATTTGACTCTTCAGAACTTTTTTCTTTTAAGTCTTAAAATACCAAGTTTTTCCTTGCCTTCTTTAATTTTATGTCTGAGATGAATACCTTGGAGTTCTATCCTGGCTTGCTTCCCAGATGCTCAGAGTTTTAGGCAGGGAGGATCCTGGTGAAAGCCTTCTTCTCTTCTCAGTGAAGAGCAGGACTGGGGATTGTTGGGATGATGTAGCCTGAAGCGTTAGAAGGACAGAAACCTTGTTGAACCACACAGAGGTCAGAGTACTTCCATTCCACCAATAACTGACTGGTGAGATTTTAGGACTCCAGACAAGGAAGGATCATGTAACATTAACAAAAACAAAACAAAAAAAAAAATTACAGAATCAAAGCTAGACTGGACCCCCTCCTTCTTTTGTGTTACTGGAATAGAGAGGAGCAGAGAAAGATGATATCTTAGCCTCCTCCCACCACAGACCATCTGTTCCATCTACATAAAGAAAAGGAGAGAAGACAGAATTTATATTGAGTTTGAAGACTTAACTACACTTTTTAAAAATTGAGAACTTTAGAATATGAACATATTGCAAATTGGTTGTATTACCACTGGGCTATAGTCTTATGTTTCCTCTCCTCTGCCCCTGTTCCACTGAAGTCTTCCTCAGAGGGGTTATTGGTCATCACTGATTGGTCGTGACTGCACCAGCCAGTCTCTGTGAGGGGGGTAGGGCCTCAGGGTACACCTTCCCACACTTAAGTTCTTGTGTTCTTTCTGCCGCCCTCTTCTGCAATGTCCACTGAGCCTTTGAGGGTGTGTTATATAGGTCTCCTTTTGCTCACAGTAGCCTCTAGTTTTCTGCTTTGATGAGTTTTGAGTCTCCTCTGTGTCTACCACCATGTCCCTGAAGAAGGGTCTCAGGATAGCTGTGAGAGCAGCTCTCATATTTAATCTGCCACTTCCTTTGTAATGCTTTGGGGCTCTGACCGATGTGCTAGAGATCACTGGGCCCATGCTAGGCATTCCTCTAGAATGGACTTTTAATAACTGACAGTCATCAGAGAATAAGGGCAAGTTGTCTTGAAAAAAACATTAAAGAGAACTTTAAAAATATAACATGGAAGATTTTGGATGATAATAAAACACTTTGTAATAACTCATTACATGGACTGATGTTAAGTGAAGTCTATTAAAGATATCATTCAAATGTTCTATGTTAGTCCTTAATTTTTATCTACCTGGCCTATTTTATTATGGGAGATGTAGGTTTAAATTTCTAGCTGTCAATAACTAGATATTATTTTCTTTAGTTACATTGGTTACTGATTTATAAATTTCCAGACTGCATTATTAGGTGAGCATATATAATGATGATTGTGCATCCTTGATCTTGTTTATTTATTGTAGGTAATCTTTCCTTCTCTCATAATTTAATTTCTCCTTTGTTTTCTTTTTTTTTTCAGATTATCATTTGGGGACTTGTATTTGCCTATTTTGTTGTTGTTTTCAAGGCACACTCTCACTCTACCCCGAGCTAACCTGAAACTTACTCTGTAGCCTCTGGCTGGCCTCAAGCTCATGGTCGTCCTCTGTCTCTAAGTGCTGGGGTCACAGGTGTGTGTGCCACCACTACTAGCTTTAGAAATACTTTTTTAGCACATTATTTTTAAACGTTTATTGATTTTTATGTTACGATTTATTTTTGAAATTTAGTTTAGCATTTTCTATTTACCATTCACTTTATTTTCCCCTCCTGTTTTACAATGGCTAAGTTTAATTTTTAAATTATTTTTTTTAAATTACACATTTTTTTTTTTTATTCTTTGAACAACACTAACATATTTATACCCACATTTCTGCAGGGTTTTTTCCCCCACCAACTTTGAAAGTTTAACCATAGACATCATTCCTTTGAACATGACAATAATTTCAGCACTCTCTCACTTCTCTTTGCTCCGTGATTATGCTTTTAGTCTATGTAAGTGTTTGGAACTTTTAAATGGCACTTCATATCTTAACTATCACTCATTAGACTTTTCATTCTTCCCTTGTGTTGTGCTCAGGTTCTCATTGCTGCTGGAAAATGCCTGCTCAAGAGCAGCTTGTGGGAATAAAAGGTTTCCTTTGGCTTACAGACTTGAGGGGAAGCTCCATGATGCCAGCAAAAAAGACAGCATGAGCAAGGGTGGACAACAGGACATCACCCTCTGGCCAACATCAGGTGGACAACAGGAATAGGAGAGTAAGCCAAACACTGGCAAGGAGACACTGGCTATAAAAGCCGTAAGCATGACCCCAACAATATACTGCCTCCAGGAGGCTTTAATTCCCTAATTGCCATCAACTGGGGATCTAGCTTTCAGAACACCTAAGTTTATGGGGGGGGGGGCACCTGAATCAAACTACCACACTTGGATTTTAGGAAATTCTCTGTCACCACTGCCTCTCTACATTTTTTCTTTCTTTTTTTCTTCCAATATGTGAATTTCTATTGGCCAAATTTGGAAACTTCTTTAATGACCCTTTTTATCATATTCCTTTTGTTACTTCATACATTTCATTTATTTTATTTTTATTTATTTTTTTCAGAGAAAGAGGAGATAGAGACAGAAAATGAGTGGGCATGCCAGGGCCTCCAGCCACTGCAAATGATCTCCAGACACATGTGCCACCTTCTGCATCTGACTTATGTGGGTTCTGGGGAATCTAACCTGGGTCCTTTGGCTTTGCAGGCAAGAGCTTTAAGTGCTAAGCCATTTTTTCAGCCCATTTCATCACATCCTACTTTACAGCTCTATCCATTCTGCCCTTCAAACAACTTATGCATTTGTTTTTATACTTGAATTTTTCTTTTTTAATTTTTGTTTTTTAAAGATAGGGTCTTGCTTTAGTTTAAGCTTGATTTTCTTTTATAATGTTTTCTTCCATTTTATATCCCTTTTCTATGTTTCTGAAGATACCTATTATAGTGTCCTGAATTCTTGTCACTGTCTCAGTGAGTATTGGAGTTTTTCTGGTATAAGATACTCCAGTTGTTCATGTTAGTGACACTTCTTTGTTGTCCTATTTTAATTCACAGTGACAGACTATTTCCTATTCTCCTAGGACACTTAGCTATTTCTGATAGTCCTGTCAATAAAAGAGGAAGGGCAAAATTCTAGATCCTGGCTTGTCATCCTCCAGGATTTTTTTTTTTTCTTTTCCAAATAGGGCAAGATGGGGAACAAGAACTTCTATAAATGAATTTTCTGGATTTAATGCATGCATGCCTTTTCTTTTTCACACACGAAGCCTCATAATTTTGCAAGGGTAGTATCTAATAGGGCAGAGAAAAGAGGTGAAGGCAGAAAACACTCAGAGAGTCAGCAAGCTCACATTTACTTAAGATACAGGTTCCCCACCCCTCACCTCCTCAGATTTTAATCACAGTCCCCACTGATGACTGTCAACTTCTAAGGCTACCTTTATGACCCACAGTAGCTACAGTGCAGTAAGTAAAGATTTATATGGAAGTGGAGAAGATATTTCTAGAAGCAGTCTACCTTGTGTTCTAGGTCACTCTAACCATTTATACTTAAGCTCCTATTTCCCCTCCACATGATGAGATTACCTTCTTCCTCTAATAAGGTTCCTCTCAGTATCTGAATGTCTTCTGTGGATGGGAAGGTGAAGTTCTGACATGCATCAACCTCTTAACATCTCCAAGATGTGGAACCATCTTTCCCCTCTGATTTTGGGCATGGAGACTGTGGCAAGGTGGCTAGGGTCTATTCATCATCACAACCAAGACCATCAAAAAATGGGTTGTTTCTCAGTGAAAGGCAAATTACCACCAAGGTTCTGTGTCCACTAGAGACATATTCTTGCAACAACGTTATTGTTAATAGCCTTAACACATAAAGGGTTAATAAACAAAATAAAATACAACTTTAAGATCTTTAATAGAATCTTCAGGACTTTTTCCCCCTAGGTTTATACTCAATATTAATTTTTACCTCAAGGGGCAAAAGGACCTTATTTAAAAATCCTTTATTCCATTTATATTAAATAACACAGAAATATTTTAATAATATGCCATGGAATCTAGAGACAAAACACTCTAGTTTACAAAAAGGGAACCAATTTATTTCATAAATCATGTTCTTTTGCTCCTTCTAGTAATTTCCCTTTTCCCTGGGAAGGAGTGTTATTATGTTCTATCCATGGCTCTTGGTATAATTTTAATTTATCATTAAGTAACACTTTGCTTTTTAACATAAAGAATTCCGTGTGCTTGATGGAGCAGTGCTCCATGGAAAGTTAGTTCACAGCAACAACTGTTTGGAGCAGAGGAGTTTATTAATTTATCAGAACCTTATGTTCAATTTCAGGTTTCTCTGCCTAGGAACCAACAATCCACTGCACCTGTTGCCAATTAAGGCATCAATGGCACATCAATCAACGAAAAATTACCAGGAATGGAGACAACACAGGCTCTGTGTTTGTGTCAGTTTTTGGAAGTCATCCTTTATTTCAAGAATAAGTGAGATCTACAAACCGTGCCCTCCAGTCTGCATCCTCCACGTTTCCTCTGAAACGATTTGAGTAACTGAACACCTTAGAAGATGAGGCCAGATGAATTTGCCAGTGGGGGAACTTTTATTTTGTCTTTAAAAAGTAGTAATATTGCTGTGTGTGCAGAGTGCCAGGCAGGCCCTTCGTCACATTTTTACCAAACTTGACAAGAGTTAATTGGCAGGAGGCCTGGGAAAAAAAATCTGGGGGGATACTTGCCTCATAAGCACAAGGACCTGAGTTGTAACTCCAGCAAGCCTGTAAGTACTGGGTGTGGTGGTGCATGCTTTTAATTCCAACACCAGCGAGGCAGGAGCAGGCGAAACCCCTGAGGCTGGCAGGCCAACCCGTTTAGCCTAATTGGTGAGTTTCCAGCCAATGAGAAACCCTGTCTCAAAAAGAGATGGATGGCCTACCTGGAGATGGTGGTTGAGGTTGTTCTGTGGTCTCTGCACTCACAGACATTCAAACGTACACGCATGTGCACACACACAAGAACTGACCAATTTATGAAAGGCAGGGCTGTGCTAGCTGGGTTTAAGATGGATGGAACTGTCTGTGCCCTTACGGCTTTCTACATATAGAGGAGAACTACATGGTGCAGGTGCCAGAGTGTCAACCTGAGGTCACAGCTTCCTAACTTCTCATTGTGAGTGGATAGACGCTTCTGGGCACAGAATTGAGGTGGGGAAATGCTGTTTGAGCAGCTTAGGCCACTGAGATATCAGACAAGTGTGTAAAAGTCCTAGCCTGCATTTTGTCTCTGGCTTGTCTCCTTCCTTAGCTTATCATTCTAGGAAACAAGGACTTGTCTTGGGCTCAACTCTGCAAGATGAAAAGATGGGACATAAAGGGAAGAGAAGAGATGGACCATGTATAAGGGTCTCTGGCAGGTAACAGGCTTGGCTAGAAAGGTCTGACGTCCAGAAGACACAAAAGAAAAGCAAAGTCTTGCCCGTGTTAGGTGCCCAGTTGAGTCATGTTATCTATGTAACAAAGCCCTTGCCTTTGGGTTTCTATTCGAATTGAGATATAAAGAAGGTGTTGCTGATCATTCCCCCCAAATCCCCTCATAATCCCTGTCTCTGTATTAAAAGATGAATGTCACCACCTCATTACCTGTGATCATAAATTACACAACAAAAGGAAATGGCTTCTGACTTACCATCACATTTTTCTTGTTTAATATCTTCTATATTGGGGGTGTGTCCCCCAAAGGTGGACATGGAATGGCTTGTTCTCCAGTTTTTGGAGAACCGAATGCTGGAATTGGGAGGACTTTTAAGAGATGGGGCATTGTGAGACTATGACTTTGGGTCACTGGAAATATGCTTTGCAATGGAGATTATGGGAAACTCACCCTTTCTCCCTGTTACATGGCTTGAGATCAGAGTGCCCCTTCCACCAGGCGCTCCTGCCATGACTTGCTGTCTCCACCAGAGGACTTAACCAGCAGAGCCACCCAGTGTTGGACTCTAACCCCCCAAACCCCGCCCACCCGAGCCAAAAGCCAAACTAAATCTCTCTTTACTTCCCAGGCAGCTGGTGTCAGGTATTTGGTTATTCACGTGCAAGGCTGGCTGAGCCCCTGATCGGATCTATTTCTGTTGACCTTCTGCTCGACAATAGTTTCTCCCACGGTTCAGTGGGGCTGCCCCAGTCACTTATGCTGGCTGATGTGCAGTGTCAGGCTTGGCGTTCTGCATTCTCTTCCTTTATGTTGCAGATGTGTGTGTGTATATGTGGGAGCGTGTGCTCCTGTGTAAGAGTGTGGACGTGAATGTGCCACAGTGTGTGTGGAGGTCAGAGGACACATTTGGGTGTTGATCGTCACCTTGTTTGAGGCAGGATCTTTTAAAAATTTTTTTAATTTTGTTTTTATTTTTTATTTATTTATTTGAGAGAGACAGACAGAGAGGGAAGGAGGGGGGAGAGAGAGAGAGAGGGAGGGAGGGAGGGAGGGAGGGAGGGAAAGAGAGAGGGAGGGAGGGAGGGAGGGAGGGAAGGAAGGAGGGAGGGAAAGAGAGAGAGAGAGAGAGTGTGTGTGAGAGAGAGAGAGAGAGAGAGAGAGAGAGAGAGAGAGAGAGAGAGAGAATGGGCATGACAGGGCCTCCAGACACTGAAAACAAACTCCAGACGCGTGCACCACCTTGCACATCTGGGGAATTGAGCCTCGAACCGGGGTCCTTAGGCTTCACAGGCAAGCACTTAACCGCTAAGCCATCTCTCCAGCCCGAGGCAGGATCTTTTTTTTTTTTTTCCACCACTTCGTTAGTCAGGCTAGCTAGTCCGTGAGCTTCTGGGGCATGGTCTTGTTTGCCTCCCATCTCTCCCAGGTGTGCTGGGATTCCAGAAGCCTGTCACATCATCCAGCTTTTACTTTGTGGTGTCAAGGATCCAAACTCAGGTACTCATGCTTGTACAATATTCCATTATTTATTTAATCAATGAGTCACCTCTCCAACCTCTATTTTCTGTTCTTTATCTTCTACTTGCCATTTCTTCTTTTACTTTTGCTTGCTGTATCCTAATAAAAACACTCATTAAAAACCACTTGTGGATCATTTATCCACATGCAACACAGATGCTCAAAGCTGGAGAAAGAAAGGAATGTCCCCATAGGAGTTCTTAGACAGTTGATGTCACTGCTTTTAGCCTGGCTATCATTTTAAATCCTTAATTGTAGATTACAGAAACATATTCCTGTCCATCATTTTCTCCTCTGTGGGAATACCTTTGCCCATTACCAGAAGTGTAATGGTAGTGTGACCAAGATCATTCCAGCTCCCATTGCTAGCTTACTATGGTAGCTGAAAGTCATTGGTCATTGAGTTGACTCATCATGGCCTCTCATCTTTGGGAAGCAGATTGGTCCATGAGGTGAGCATTTTTCTGGTGCAAAGCCAAGCACATTGACTGAAGCAGTTTCCATGTCTAAAAAGTTATTTTCCTTCTGGGGTGTCAGAACAAGGGTTGCCAGAGGCTGTTTTTAATATTTTATTTTTATTTATTTATTTGAGAAACAGAGAATGGGCACACCAGAGCCTCTAACCAGTGCAAATGAACTCCAGATGCATGCATCACCTTGTGGATCTGGCTTATGTGGGTAACTGTGATATGGCTTATGTGGGTAACTTGGGGATTGAACCTGGGTCCTTAGGCTTTGCAGGCAAGTGCCTTAACCACTAAGCAATTTCTCCAGCCTTCCAGAGGTTGTTTTGTACAAGGTGATATTTTCACTGGTACTATGGAAAACATGAAGCAGTGCTGTGCAAATCGAACACAGAAGCAAAGTGAGAGGGGAGGTAGAATCCTGCAAGCTGAGCCCTGCGGCCTTCACTGCCCGTCACCTTTGCTGCTACAGTCCTCCACTCACCTCCTTTGTTCACTTCCTGCGCTCACTTCCTGCACTTACTTCCTCCACTCACTTCCTTCTTCAGTCACTTCCTCTGCTCACTTCCCTCTTCCCTCACTTTTCCTACTCACTTCCTCCACTCACTTCCTCAGGCACTTCCAGACGTGTACCTTTTCCAGCCCTGCAAGCTAGTGATTTTTATGTCTGTTGAATTGCTTCTTTTTCTTTACAAGAACCTGACTAATCATGTATGCTCTATGTTCTAAAATAATTTCTACAGAGCCCCTACCACCTCTCATCTCAACGTCCAGAAGGTGTACACATATGACAGCAATATCACGGACTGTGCAAACAGACCCGTTTGACATTTAATTTCTAGCACAGACGGATTCCTCAACCTGACCACTATGCACAGTTGGCATAAAGTAGCTCTGCATTGCAGAAGGTTTACCCGTGGTTTGCCAGTGGTAACCCTGGCTTCCCCAGTTGTGACCTTCCTCCCAACATCTAAATGACCTTGTTGTCCTCAGATAAACATAAGACCAACAACTACAGGGCTCGTTTTTGTTTCCCATTTTTTTTTTTCCAGCAATGTATCGTAGGTGCTCTCTTTATGTTTAGTTTATGAGAAAACAAAGAGGCTTCAAGTGAAGGATGCTGTTGTAGATACTGTCCAATAACCAAACTATACCACATTCCAGGGAATGGAAAAGAAAAGGTATAAGAAATGAAAGGAAATGACAGGGAATGGGATAAGACAGGAAAGAAAAAGGGGAAAAAAGAGGGAGAAAAAAAGAAAGTGAACAAGAAGAGACAAAAGGACAAAAAGGAAAGGAAATGAAAGCAAAGGAAAAGGGAAAGGGCAGGAAAGACATAGCAAAGAAAAGTAGAAAGAGAACAAGGGAATGGGAAGTATATCACACATAACTTGGTGTGCCAAGAACCTTGTCAACACTGCACTCTCTCTTAATGTGAAAAGGGAAGAGTTCGGTCAAGGGAGAGAGAAAATTCTTATTCTAGAAATTCTTGAAGTTTTCTCCATTCTCACATTTTTCTTTTTAAAGACTGCTAGGCCATGGTCTAGAGAGATGGCCTACCCATTAAGGCACTTTGTAAAGCCTAAGAAACGAGGTTCAATTCCCCAGAACCCACGTAAAGCCAGATGCACAGATGCTTGTGCCTGGAGTCTATTTGCAGTGTCTAGAGGCCATGGCACATCCATTCTTGCTCTCTCTAACAAATAATAAGTAGTAAATAAAAATAGATAAAAATACTACTCCCCAAAATAATAAAGACAAATATGGGGTAGTTGAAACAACCTGGAAGAAGTACATTTCCTAAAAATGGTTCGTACTTTTTGGGGTGTGATCTGATTTCTATACCTTCACTGAAAAAGTTTTCATAGGGATAAAAATGACCAACACGTGGAGAACAACTCCTAAATTTGATCTTGTTCATGTTATAATTTAATTTTAGAACATATAAGTTGGGGCAGTTAGTTTTACTGTTATTTTCCTCCATTAAAAGACACCTGAGGGCTGCCTCAGCAGTTAATTTGCTTGCCTGTAATGCCAAAGGATCCAGGTTCAATTCCCCAGGACCCACCTAAGCCAGATGCATAAGGTGGTACATGTGTCTGGATTTTGTTTGTATCAGCTGGATCTGGCGTGCCCATACTTTCTCTCTCTCTCTCTAAAATAAAATAAAATAAAAATAAAATATTTAAAATGACACCTGGTATATGAAGATATAATGCAAGTTCTTAGCAATAGGAATACATTAAAGTGACTTACATCACCCAGCCACTTACTTAATGTTAGTCAGAGACTACACACACTCCATTCACATCTCACTTAAACTACCGGCCATCGTGAAAAAGTATTAAATCCAGGGAGGGAGTAGTGATCTATGTCTGAGTGCACTTTGTTCTCGGACTTCCCAGTCTCCAGAACTCTGAGAAGTTCATGTGTGTTATTTATATGGGCTTCTGTTACAGCAGCGTGAATGGTCTATGACAATGGGCCAGATGAACAGACAAGTCATTGAGAAATCTGAAATCAAGGATTCTGGAGGTTTCTCACTATCATGATCCAGAGTGTTGATTTCTGTCTGAAAACTGAAGCTGGCAACTTGCAATATAAGTACATATGGAAACATACAATGTCACAGCCACCTGCCTTAAGAGGTTTTGAAATAACTTTGCAAAGTATTAGAAAGCTTTAAGTCATAATCATCTGCTTATGAGGATGCACTGGGTGTTGTGTGAATTGAAGTAAAGTTTGCCTCTGACTGGAGGAGGATTTCTAGCTACCACATGCACCATTAATACGGATTAAAAAAAAAAAATCACCACATGGAGAAACAGCAAAAGATTATCAGAAACAGAAGCTGCTGAAGTTTTTGTTTGTTTTCATTTTCAGATGGCTAGCTTGAGTAAATTAATAGTCACCTGGGTAGGTCAACGGGCTTCTTTGAGTCGTGAAAGACTGTGTGATCATTTCTCAGCATTTTCCTTATATGTGTGTGTTGTCCACGTGTGTGGGGGTGCTGTGCATGTGTGTGTACATGTGTGTGTGCATGTGTGGACAAGCCTAAGTGCCAGTTTAGTGTTGTTCCTCTGACAAGGTCTACCTTTTTTTTTTTTTTTTTTTTTTTTTTGGTTATTTGAGACAGGGTCTCGTTGTAGCCCAGGCTGACCTGGAATTCACTATGTAGTCTCAGGGTGGCCTTGAACTCACAGCGATCCTCCTACCTCTGCTTTCCCAGTGCTGGGATTAAAGGAGTGTGCCACCACGCCCTGCTGATGACTACCTTTTTTGGGAAAGGGACTTTCACTGGCCTAGAACTCACCAGGTACCTAGACCTACTGACCGGTAACCGCCTCCCCAGCTCTGGGATGATGTGCGCACACCACCATGCCTGGCAGTTTTATGTGGCTTCTGGGTTCTCATGCTTGTAGGAAAAGCACTGCGTTATAGCCCCAACTCTTCAAGTATTTTCTGTATGTCCACTGTTTTTTACTCTAAGCCACCATCAAGTCTGGACTGAGCCTTACTTCTGCTCGTTCGTCGTTTCCCTAGCCCTTGAAGAATGTGCCACAGCTGTCAGTCCCGCTGGTTAAGGCCAATTCACCCCCAAGGTCGGCACTATGGCATAGTGTCTCTAGGGCTCTTTTCCTGGCCTTTGACGCATGTTGATAGTGCGAGTGCTGCCATTGCTGTACGGCCACCCCTGCTCTGTACAACAGGTAGGAATACAATCATTGATTTTGCTTGAGTCCCCACTGGTTGCTAAGTTCCAGTCGGCAGGGTCAGACATTTTCTGTCTGTTACGACAGTGCTTGCATTTTTCCATATTGCCTGGTAAAAGGTAGCTATTGTCAAGGCACATGGAAATGGAGACCAGGCTTGCAAAATTCTCCAGCAGACCATACCAGCTGAGGCTTGGAAGTAACTCCCATGTCGCCATGAAGCGAAGATCAGTGAACTTGATCTGGGCCATCTTTTTATTATTATTATTATTATTATTATTATTATTATTATTATTTTGGCTTTTCAAGGTAGGGTCTTGCTGTAGCCCAGGCTGACCTGGAATTCACTATGTAGTCTCAGGGTGGCCTAGAACCCATGGTGATTCTCTTACCTCTGCCTCCCGAGTGCTGAGATTAAAGCGTGTGCCACCATGTCTGGCATGGGCCATCTTTTGTAGAGGCTGGTATGAGAGAAAAGCTGAACCTGCGCTTAATTGGACAAAGATACCAGATGACTTATGTGACCAGGGCCTTTCCTGTCTAATCAAATCATGCTGTAACCAACCCGACATTTTCTCAAAAGCCTATCTTTTTTTTTTTTTTTTTTTTGTCCAGTAAAGTCCCAAATCCTCTGGTTTTGGGGCTTCTTGATGTATGAATTTTTTTATTGTTAAACTCTCTAAAATGTGTATTGCATCTCTGTTTTTATCTTCAAGAATAAGCAGTATTTTTTCTTTTCTTTTTGGATGAAGGGACAATTTTTTCTCAGATGTAGTTGCTCCTTGCGTGGTATCTGCTGACTTTGAGCACATCCCCGCTGGGTAGATTTTGCCGTGGTGACATGACTGTTCTTCTACCTTGCCCTGTCTGGCAGAGTCACCACTAACCCACGAGGGATTACTGGCAAGGTGACTGTGAGACTATGGCACTAAATATTTGTTTGTATTCATCAGAATTCATTTAAATTTAAGTAGATCCCTAGGGATGGCCAGATTCATGAGCAGTTAGCCTTACAGGAAACGGGTCTAGAACTCTTTTGCAACAATGGGGGCATTAGCTGCACATTGCTATTTCTATTAGAATTTAAATTATTCGAAACTCTGTATGTTAAATATTTGGCATCTAAATCATGCTAGCCACATTTCAGCAGTTCAAAAGCCAGATACAAGGCTGGGGCCATGACTCAGTGGGTAATGTCCTTGCCCTGCAAACATGAGGGCTGAGGTTTGATCCCTAGCTCCCAGTAAAAAGCTGAGTACAGGGGATCACACCAGTAAGGTCACCAGTGGGGAGGCAGAGATGGGTAGATGCCTAGGGTTTACTCGCTAGCTTGTCTGAATGAATTGATGAGTTCTATATTCAAAAAAATAGGCAGGGTTTGAGAGACGGCTTAGGGGTTACGATGTGTTCTGGCAAAGCCAAAGGACTCAGGTTCAATTCCCCATTATCAACATAAAGCCAGATGTACAAGCTGGTGTATGTGTCTGGAGCTCGTTTGTAGTAGCTAGAGGCCCTGGAGAATCCATTTTCTCTCTCTATCTGCCTCTCTCAGAAAGAAAGAAAGAAAGAGAGAGAGAGAGAGAGAGAGAGAGAGAGAGAGAGAGAGAGAGAGAGAAAGACAGACAGGAAGGAAGAAAGAAAGAAAGAGAGAAAGAAAGAGAGAAAGAAAAAAGAAAGAAAGAGAAAAAAGAAAAAAACGAGAAGGAAAAGAGAGAGTGAAAGAAAGAAAGAAGGAAAGAAAGAAAAAGAAAGAATTTAAATTAAAACAAATAAGGATAGAGAGAAACTTAGGAAGAAGAATCTGATATTGACTTCTGGCCTCCACACACATGTGCATGCACATGCATGCATACCTGTAAACACATGTGTGTTCACATATATATGAACTTACCAAAAACAAAAAAAAAGCACACCAGATTCAGGTGGTGGCTTTCATATTGGGTGTCACGGAAAGAATGTCCATTGTCATAGAAAGTTCTAGTGGACAGTGAAAATTTGGAGAAGGACTCAACTTCACCAGTGATGAAGATGCCTCTTCCTCCCAGGGTGAGCCCTGTTACCCTGTCCTGTGCAGGCCTGAGGATGAGGAAGACTTGGCCAGAGAACTGGGGTCACAGCCTCTCTGGAAAGCAATAACATCCAACGTGGACTCACCTTGTCGGAGTGGAATGTTAACTTCTAGATCCTGGCAAGGCCATCAGTTAGGGACCCTGCTGAGAACAGAGTAGTAGATGCCACCCAGGAAGTCCAAGTTGCCTCAGGGGAGGCGTTATCTTGTCAGAGGGTGTCAGGACCAATTTCAATACTCTCAATTCCAGTTTCTTTCTTTTTCTTTCATATACTTATTTATTTTTGGTTTTTTGAGGTAGGGTTTCACTCTAGCCCAGGCTGACCTGGAATTTACTCTGCATTCTCAGGGTGGTCTTGAACTCACAGCGATCCTCCTACCTATGGCTCTCGAGTGCTGGGATTAAAGGCATGCACCACCATGCTCGGCCCAATTCCAGTTTCTTCTTTACTCCCAGACAAGGCAGCCAGGAAGACTGCAGTGACCTCTTGACCCCTGGCTGCCATAGGGTTCCTAGGAGCTATCCTGTTCTCTGAGCACCTCCCTCTGCTCCTCATTTTCACCCCTCCTCCTCCTATGATGTAGGTATTGGTAGTGGCTCCCTTCTTCCTCCTCCTCCTTCTCCTCCTCCTCCTCCTTCTCCTCTTCTTCTTCTTCTTTTTTTTGCCACAGCCACAGAGCTTCTCCGGAAGACCCAGAAGCTTTAGCTGGCGCAGCGTGGCGCTGTCCATCTGCCTGAAGGCCGCCGGCTCACCGTGTCAGGAACACCTGCGCTCCTAGACTGTGGTTACCCCATGACTCCTCTGACATTCAAGGTACCTTCCTGAATTCCTACGCTGGAGATTGCTACTTCTGCGGTTCTCTTCTCCCCTCAGCAACATCACAGCAGTGGGGTGCTGATCAGCTAAGAATGCCCCCAAGCAGGGGGTTAAAGTCAGGGCATTTTCTGAGGAATTGACTTCTGGTTTGACAAAGCCAACTTCCTGGTGTTCTAAGGGACACAGTGAAAAAGCCATCTGCTAAATTAGACTTGTGCCCCCAAGGGTCCTTTCAGGGAGTGAATATTTAAATAAGTGCATTTGGAATTAAAAAAAAATTAATAAAAAAGTGGTTTGGTTGCAAATCTTTTCTTTCTTTTAGGTGTATTTTATTATATTACGATTTTTTAAAGTGGATTTTCTCATCAATGTTCTAGTTTCTCCACAGAAAACTCCATGGCTCCTTCAGCATGTCACCTCAGTGTAATCCTCATTTCTCCACCTTTGGCCACAAGAAGGACTTTGCTGTCATTTTATTTCTCCCCCTTACTTCCTTGCATGCCTGCCCCGTCCCAGTGTTTTAAAACCACAACCATTAAAAATTCTTTTAAAATCCACTTAAAAACCAACCCCCCTCCCTAAAAATGTCTTGTCAGATTCCTTCCTCGTGTTTGCTTCAGAAAGTGGTGCTTTGATTGTCCATTAGAGAGTTGTTTACATTTCTCCAAAAGCTCCATTTAGTTTCCTTGACAAGGTGGAATAAGTGACTGGCTGTGATGGATAGAGGCACCTGTCCTAATGGCTGCTCACACTGTGCCCACCAGTGCACGCTACATTGATGAATTGACAACAGTTGGGACATGCTCTGCTAGCAGCAAGAATGAGGCCACGAGGACAAACACAGGCGGTGAGACAGTCTGCTTTAATATTCCCGGGAAAGGTGTACAGCCTTCTAATCTAACACCCCAACAGCTGTGGTGAGGAATTAGCGCACAGGCAGAATTTCTTTGTTGCTTTGACTCTATTGCTGCTAGTTAGTCTAGAATTATATTTACCATCAAAGACTCCTGTCTTCCAGCATGGCTGCCTATAATCCTCTAGTTGAGGGTTGTGATGAAAGCTACCTTGTAAGATGATATATTAGTGTGATTCCAAGTTTATGTATATATATGTGTGTGTATATATATATATATATATATAATTTTATATATATATAAATTTTATATATATATATATATATATATATTAAATTCCCACATCAAAGAAGACTCTGTTTCTCTGTCTGACAAGAAAAGCAACAAGGACAATAAAACACTGCCTATCAGCTATGGGTTGCTAATCAAGCCCATGTGGGAAGGAGTCTCAGTCAACACTAAGGTGTTAATTGTCCGGAATAAGGAGCTCAGAGGGCTCCAACTCTCCAGCAATGAAGAGGTAACTGTCTGTCACAGTTCCCTATCCTACTGGGGGTCTTAGAAGGTGGTAGGGTCTCTCTCTTGCTTACCTACTCGTTTTCATTTTGATTTTTCTACTCTGTTGGTTTCGTGTTACTGTTCCTAAGATGGGGCAACCATAGGGAGTGTCCAGTGTCTGCTCTGGCGTCTCCCCACTTAACCAAGGGTGGGGAAGACACATGACGGCTCCACGGGCTCATCCCCGCTTCCACCGTCTCCCTTCACCACCGTGTCCATCCTCTCAGATAAGCTGAGAGCATGGGGACTCGGTGGTGGGTGGTGGTGGGTGGCTGTGACAGCTGTCCGCGATGGTCAGCAGCAACAATCCCCAATAGCGCCTTGTTTTATCCACTACAGGCTGATCTTAACTAAAGGCACAGATGACCACTGAGAAAATGCTACAACTTAATACAAAACCGTAAAGAGAGAGAGAGAGAGAGAGAGAGAGAGGCAGAGAGAGAGAATACACGGGAGCAGATACAGCATGGACATAATAATGCTTTTGTGAGCCTGGATTTTAAAATGGCCTAGTTACTGATTTTATGATAAGACAGTTTGCATTTGTGATTTGCATGGGTGATGAAGCAATTAGCAACCATCATATATAAAACATTGCTAGTTCTTCATTAGACCCCAAACACAGCGGCATCACACAAGATGTATAGTGTGGCGTGGCTCAGGCCACTGGCTCGGTTCTGTTTACATTGTGAGGAGTTTCGTTGGAAACCTGGGTGCTGTTCGCATCGTATGGCATTAGAAGGCTAGACTGTGGTTAGTTTGATGTGCAGTTCTGACTGGCTGGCAGTGGCCTCCATTCCCCACCCCCTAACTGCTACTAAATTTCATTTCAAGTTATAATTGTTGACATTGGAAACAGCTACTCGGATCAGAACAACAAAGCAACAATTATACAGGATCTGGTGTTTCTCATGCAAATTACAGCAATAAAATACAGGAAAATCCGGCCCACTTACAGACCAGTTTTTGTCTTTAGAGAACACAGTCTGAACTATTTGGTTAACTAAATTAAAATGTAAATCTTGACTGGCTTTTCTTCTTAGTGATATGAAACAGTTTCTAAAAGACAAGGGGAAAAAAAAAAAAAAGCTTAAGGGACCACATTGCAAGCAATCTTGTCATGAATCTATTTCTTAATGAATCAGGTCTGAAAAGCTTAACTGTCTATAATGATCAAAGATTCTAAAATATTTTTCAATTAATGAGCAGAGGGGAAAAGTGAAGGGGAGAACCAGTCAGGTATATTTATCTCTTATATTTTTGCTTCTAAAGGAATCCAGAGGACACTGTGATAGGGTCCCTTGGTTTTCCTGAGTCAGACCAGCTCTCTCTTACTCCTGCTTGGTGTAACGGGTGTAATGAGACATATAACCTGGAGAAGGGGATTAGTGAGTATTAAAACCGAGTTCTTTTACTTTATTAGAGTTGCTTTGTCTCTTCCATAGCAAACTGAGCCAGTGAAAGTGTCACAGTGAGAGAGGGCTGAATGAAAAAGTCAAACACAGTGACATTAGCATCAAGGAGCTATGAATGTCACCACACCAAGCCACATGGAGTTTTGCAAAGAACCGACAACAATGCTTTGAATCTATAGGGAAATGGAATGGTTGCTGATCTATTATCATGACTGCTCTTAAAAAACAAAACTAAACTAAGGAAAGCTATAGCCCATCAGAAGCATAAAAAAGGGCTGGATGCAAGGGGCCTCAATCGGCACTACAGAAGAAACATCAAAGAAAATAGGCAGAGAAAGCCCCTGATTGTGCCCTTGGCAACTATTCAGCTAAGAACTCATCCTGAATTTGACCACATGTAAACTGACCCATACAAAGCCACAACAATGTCGGACAGTGACATTTAATTTATGTATTTAATTTTTTTTTACACAAGGAAAAGCAATGGGGTGATCACATCTCACTTAGAGCAAATCTGATCCTTAAGAGGCAATGATTTTACAAATGCACTTTTGCATTAAGAATACTGTTATCATCAGCATGGAGCAAACGTTGTGTGGGCAGTCACTCTGACTTATAGCAGCTCTGTACAGCCGCTGCAAGATAACCAAGAGTAATGGTTTTTGATAATCAGGCCACACTATTAATATAACATGAACCACAAGCGCTTTTGTACTGCAGCTCTGGTTAAACTAGCAAATCTCATTGGAATATAAAGAAGGGCTGGGGAGTCATGTTCTCCCCCTGCTACTTCTGCGCTGAAAAATTTGCCTCAAGGTGCTGTCGTGGTGTTTTGGGTCATGAAGAATGCTTCCCCTTACAGTCTTTGGTCCTTCTGCTCACTTTAAGCTCAACTCCTCCTGGTGAGGTCAGAATTTAGGACCCTGAAATGTAGCAGATGGATTGCAAATGGCAGTTCTGTTGGCTGGGGAAAAGCTAGGGGAACCTGCTGAGGTCCACAGCAAGCTGGGTGGATGCTGGGCTCTTGCTGGTCTGTGACTGTTGAAATATTGCCCGGCGTAAAGGGACTCATTCCGGCTGATGTGAGCAAAGGGGAATGTTGCCCCTTCGTCGTAAATGTTAATGTGAAGGAAAATATGAGAGGAACACTTCTGGTGGTAAGAGTCAGGCAACATAATCATAACAAGTAAAACCAGGCTTAAGCGTGTCACGACAATGTTTATTCATATGGTGACATTTACAGTAACTTTCTCTAAAAGGCAATGGTTTCCTTCTAGTCTAACAACCCAGGAAACCATGGGGAAGTTATCTTCGGGTGCATGAGGTGTACCTCTCTCATACAACTCTCTGGCTCCTAGGACATGTGTACATATGGTGAATTATGTTCTCAAAATCAATACCCAGCCTGCTTTGTACATATGGGACGGTATATAGGCATAAAGAAACACATTCCCTGAGTTTCATGCTGAGTAGAAAAGGCTGGTGAAAGAAACCCAGGCTGAGAAATTATGTAAGAACCTTTTCTAGTGCCATTTATTTTGTTTACTATTGTTGCTATTATTAGTGTATGTGTGTGTGTGTGTGTGTGTGTGTGTGTGTGTGTGTGTGTGCATATATCGATGAGTGTGTGCCACAGTGTATCTTTGAGGCAAGAGGACAACCTCAGGGCATTTGCCATCTCCTTCCCCCTTTCATGAGGCAGGGTTTCTCCTTGTTTTTGCTTCAGGGAAAGCTAGTCTAGCTGGCCTGGAAGGATTCAGGACCCTGGCTCCGCTTCTCTTTGCCCTAGGGGCCTTAGGGTTTCAGGGTTAACAAGGGAACTCTGATTCATTTCATCCGGGTCTTGATGACTTCACTGTCACACATGCTCTATCTTCCTTCTCGCGTCTTAAGTTAGATCAGTTACCATATCTATGTTAGTTGTATAGTGTTCCTGGTCCATAGATGCTTTACATGAAATCCATACCACATATAGAATCCTGTTTCAGGAACTGTTAAAAGCCAGTTTTCTTAGTCAACCTTTGTAATATGTCCTAAAGTGGAATTCAAGTTATCACCATGTTACCAAAAAAACAAAACAAAACAAACAAACAAACAAACAAAAAAAAACGGAGGCCAGAGAGAGATTAACTAGATTGCCCAACTCCACAGCCATTAGGTAGAGAAGCTGCATAGAGGGTGGGTGGTCTGGTCTGATGGTAAAGACTTATTTTACCCGCGCACACACTGGTCAATAGACATTGCTGGAATGCTGCCTAAGTCAGAGGAATTCCTCAGCATTTATGTTAAGATTTCATTTACACCTGTAGCATTTCTTAGGAATACTTAACTATGGTAACAAAGCAAAAAATATATATAAATACTGTTCAGGTACATCAAATTCAGTTTATAATTAGATTTTTACCTTCATAGCCTTGACTTTGGGGGACCAAGATGGGCAGTCTTGACTTACAAAGATATTTTTCTGAAAATACTATGTTTTGATAACGACATACGGCGTTTCCTCCTGGCATCGTGTCTTGTGTTGGTCCTTGCGTTATCCTCTCACAGTTTGAAGGTGAGCATACACTGGGCAGCACGGATTCCATGGAACTTAGTTTCTAAGCATCCCTGGTGTGAGGTTACACAGCAACCCTTCCTGGTCAGAAAGGAATTCATCTGCATCGAGTTCCAAACATGAGCAATTGATTGATCTTGTTGAGCAGTCTCTGTGGTGTGGACTGTAGGGTGCCGTTGGCTCATCTGTATAGAGACAGGCAGTGGGATTTGTGCGGAAGCAGCTGAGCCAGGGGCAGACACTGTGCGCTTAGGGCATGAGGGCGCTGAGTGGGCGAAGGCAGAGCTCGTGCCTGTGTCCCCCTAGACCCGCTCTCTCCACCGAACCCCTGCCTCTGCAGGACAGCTGAAGCTGTCCGGTTATTTTGTTTGTTTGTTTTTTCAAGGTAGGCTCTCACTCTAGCTCAGGGTGACCTGGAATTCACTACGCAGCCTCAGAGTGGCCTCGAACTCCAGGCTGTTTTAAAGAAGAGATGGAAAAGTGCTGATGCTGCTGTCAGACAATTATTCTCCTGGAAACTGGCAAGGAGCAGAAGACCCTGCAATACCCAGTCTTGCTGAGGTTGCTCAAATTGTTTGTATCATATGCACAGCCATGTGAAGCACAAGTGCCATTGCCTTCCTGGTGAGTAGCAACTTTCTCCATAGCTTAAAAAGGTTCTGCCAAAGGTGAACTTAATGGCATGGCTAGCCATCCATCAAGGGAAGATAAATACTTATGAACATAGAGATTTTACATAGTGATGAGCACCTGAAAGGAGAAGTAGTCTTATAGTTTAGCAACAGAGAAACGGGATTTAGGATGACTATAATAAAAATACTAAAAAGTAGAGAATACAACTGGAATACAACATTGTCTGCATTTCACATGAAGAAAATGGACCACAAGACAAGCAGATATTATTTCCACAAGGCAAAAAAGTACTGTATTTTTATCTTTCTGTTCATATACCTTATACTGCATATAAATTTTATATTATGAACACATCATTTATATATGAGTAAAAAGGTAAATGAGAACCACTGTTTAGCATGTTGTGACACAATGAATGTTTATCCAGCATGGGTTTGCACTTTCTCTGTGAAGACACGCTTGGCTTCTCAAGCCCAGTGTTCTCTCTCAGTCGTGGAAAATAGTGATATAATGATACTTTTTCTCATCATTCTTCTATAGGAAAGATAGATTTTTTTTCCTTTTTATTTATTTATTTTTTGGTGATGCTGGGAATAGAACCTAGTGACTTGTACATAATATATATATATATATATATATATATATATATATATATGTTAACATATTATATATTTTATATAATACATTATATATAATAAGTACACATTTATATGCTCACACACATGTGTGATTATATAAAGGAATATATAAAGAGAAATATATATATGTACATATATATATACATATAGAGAGAGGGGGGGGCAAGAATATATAAAGAGAAAAACATGTAAGTTGATTTGGAGAACTGATTAGAAAAATATTTAATTCCTGTCCAAGCTCAACAAATCCAGAGGTACCCTGAATGAGTCAGTTTTGGGATTATGGATATAGACATACAATGAACATTGCTTTTTCCTTTGTAAGCAACTGTGCCCAACTTTGACAAGTCAACCCCTATGAACAGTTTTCAGCACAAAGTTTGTGAGGTAAGAGGAGATAAGGAGAGTATTTGGAGAAGAGGAGAACACTCCTTTCCTCGGACTTCCCCAGGTAAGTACTGGTCTGCACGGCTAATGGCATAATGGAATATCGCCAGCAGCTGCGAATTGCTTATCATTGGCGTGGAAGACAAAAGTTCTGGTTCATTCTGTAAATGTTCCTGGACTAAGAAATAAAGCAAGGGCTAGGGGTGCTGCTCAGTAGGACATTTGCTTAGCTTATATGAGTCCTGGGGTTTATCACTAGCACTGCATTGATCTTATTCTTATTTTTCCAGATGTTTCCAGGTTTCAGTGTCAGCCTCAGACATATACCCATCCAAGTCATTTAATTCATCTAGTTCTTTGTATTCACAGGTGGCGTTTATTCACATTAATTTCCTATCATTGTAGCAAGAAATAGTAAGTATTATAGAATCTTCAAATTTTATTTCCAATCCATTAGGGATTGTTGATGACAATACCTTTTTTTCTTATTCTACCTAGTGCTTATCTAGCAGTAGCGCGTTTATATTTTAAATTAAAATGAGTTAAAATAAATTTTTTGAGATCTCCTGAGATAATTGGGAACAAAACATGACATAAAACAGGTACTTTTATAACTTCTTACGCATGTGTTTGGGCGTGCGCTTGCATGCATGCCTTTGCATTCAGTGCTGAGTGTAAGTACCACAGGTGATGTGATTCAGGGGTTTATTGCAGATTCAAGAGAGGAACAACATTGCCAAGTCATTTAAAATGTTATATTTGACTAAAAATATAATTTTACATATTAATTGAAGAAAAAGAATATTGAGTTTGTTCAACTTTCAGAATTGAGTAGTGATAACAAAATGTTAAATATATTAGTGGCCATAATCATATTAAAATACTTCAATAAACTGAAATTAAACAATAGTTTAATTTAATAGAAATATAATTGTAATTTTATTAAATTTAAGCAAATTAATAATTTAAAATGTTAAAGGACAGTGTGATATAATAACTTTGTCTATTACAGTAGTCCAGGCAAAGGAAAAATATATCTTAGTATCACAGAAAAGTATAATAGGAGTTAACTTTCTAGTATCTTCTCTTCTCGTTTCAAAGAGATGGAAATATGCACAGATAAGTCAAGACACTTGCCCTTTATTCTATAGCTAGCTGGTGGTAAGTTATTAAAATTAAAACTGAGGAATTCAGTCTTCTTTCTTCATTACTTTGTTTCAGTCTGTGAGCCGTAAATTCGTCTGCTAAAATTCCAGTCAGTTGGATATATTGCTTCATTGCCAGATCTTTCTAAGAGCAGACTAACCTATTTATTAGAAAACTTAGTAGAAAAGAAAGATTAAAAGAGAGAAGGAAGGAAGAAGAAAAGAGAAAGAAATCATTGACCACTCTTAAGTTATCTAGATAAGCTAGATGTGATGGCACATACAGGTAAGCCAGGTGTGCTGATAAACACCTATGGTTAGCACTTAGGAAGAGGCAGGAGAGTCATGAGTTCAAGACAGACTAGGCTATTTTGTTGAGTTATTCCCCCAATACAGCAACAATTAAACAACAAGACAAAATCCCACAAAGTAACATCAAAACCACCAAACTTCTGAGAAAATGATAATGAATATTTACTACAAAAACAATACTAATGTCTGATGTGGTGGGAAATATATACAGAATCAAAATACTTGGTGAAGTAACACAAATGGTAGTGACGTTTCAAAATGATAAAACAGTCTAGTTGCATATATGTTACATATGCAAATTTATATCTATAATTTATATCTAATAGTAGTTTCAAATATTCTAAAACTGGGAAATAGCTATGCTTCTGATCATAGTGAGAGACCGTACCACATTGATTATCATTTGGTAGAGCAGGAAAATATTAGTAAGGACATAAAGTAGCAAAACATAAAAATACATTTGTCATTCAGTTGTCTGGTCTATATAACTAAAACTTATTAAAAAAGACAAATAAATGGGCTGGAGAAATGGCTTAGCGGTTAAACACTTTCCCGTGAAGCCTAAGGACCCAGGTTTGAAGCTCGATTTCACAGGACCCATGTTAGCCAGATGCACAAGGGGGCATATGCGTCTGGGGTGCGTTTGCAGTGGCTGAAAGCCCTGGCACTCTCATTTTCTCTCTCTCTCTCTCTCTCTCTCTCTGTCTGTTGTTCTTAAATAAATAAATAAACAAAAAATTATTTATTAAAAACAAGTAAATGACAAATGAACTAAAACAAAACAAAAAACCAGAAAAGAAAAACTGAATGTTAATAATGCAAAAATGTATCTCAAGAAATGTGGGGGAAATTCAATTACACACAAAAAACAAAAAATGTAGAAGAAACTATTAAAAATGTAAAACTTTAAAACAATTGCTTAATGAGCTGGAGACATGGCTTAATGGTTAAGGTGCTTGCTTGCAAAGCTAAAGAACCCAGACTCAATTCCCAGGACCCACATAAACCAGATGCAGAGGTGGCACATGCTTCTGGAGTTCGTTTGCAGAGGTTGGAGGCCCTGACATGCCAATTTCTCTCTCTCTCTCTCTCTCTCTCTGTCTCTCTCTCTCTCTCTCTCTCTCTCTCTCTCTCTCTGCCTCTTTCTCTCTCTCTCTCTCAAATTAATAAGCATAAATAAAATATTTTAGAAAATAATTGCTCAAAAAACTCACTACAAATTAGGAAGGAAAAAATCTATAAGGTCATTTTATTTTTTTCCTTGAAAATATTCTTGATAAACTGATCAAAAGAAGAGAGAAGAAACAAATGACCAATATTTGAACTGAAAAATGAGACATCCCTATGGACCCTAGAGAACTTGAAATGATGTAGATAACTAAGCCAATAAGGTTAAAATTTTAACTAAAATAGGGCTGGGGGGATGGATCAGCAGTTAAAGAAATTTGTTTGCAAAACCTGAGGGCCTGGGTTCTTTTCCCCAGTATCCATGTAAACCCAGATACACAAAGTGGCAAATATGTATCAATTTCATTTTCAGAATTGGTGCATCCATTTTTCTCTGTTACTTCCTCTCTCTCAAATAAATATATATATTTGAACTAGCATTAAACAAGCTTCTAGAAATACATATTTCAAGTCCAATATAATAATAATGAGCATTGCTTCTGCATTTATTTAATGAATTGAATCATTAATACAAGAAAATCATCCCACAAAATTGTCTTTAAACCTAAAAGTGACCTGATTACTTAATTATTCCAAATATTAAAGAAAATCACATGCCCATTTTATAAATCATCCCAAGGAATAGAGCAGAAAATACTTTGTGATTCATTTTAAAAATCTGTCATGTCCCCAGTGCTAGAACTTCCAAGGATCTTTCACAAGAGGCTAACCACAGGCCAGTTTATCCTACAAACATCGGTTGCTAAAATCCAGAAAAGAAATACTAGTAAGTAGAATTTAGCGACATATTAAAATAATAAATACATCACAACCATGCAAAGTTATTTTATGGAATGTAAGGTTGGTTTACCATTAAACATGCTGAACTTGATAATCAGTGCCCAGGTGTAGGAGACAGATCCTGAGGATACTAAACATCTACCAAAGCATAAAACTCATAAGAGCTCTTTACTGAAGTTGACTAAAACTGACCATGGCTCAGGGAATTTTGCAGAAGAGGAGGCAGAAAGATTGTAAGAGCGACAGGTTGAGACATCATAACCAGAGGCATTCCCTCCCCCCAAAACAACTGACTGCCATTCCCAGAACACATAACACACAACTCCATGGGGTATAATTGCAACCGCACTGAGGATCATCCCCGATGGAATGGGGGCAAGGACGAGGGTACCAGCACATCATGTATCCATACAAAACATCTTGTTAATAATAAATAAATAGATAGATATTTTAACCATGAGTTCTAATTAAAAAGAAAAAGAAAAAGTTGATCAAAGGCTGGAGAGATGGCTCAGCAGTTAAGGTACTTGCCTACAAAGCCTAAATATCTAGATTGGATTCCCCAGTAACCTTGTAAGGCAGAAGCACAAGGTGACAAATAGATCTGGAGTTCGTTTGCAATGGCCAAAGTTCCTGGTGTGCACAGCCCATAGTCTCTCTCTTTCTCATGAATAAAAAAATAAATAGGTAAATAAAATATTTAAAAAATTAATCTTTGAATTTGTTCATATTATTAGGATGATGAAGTAACATCAATCTTCACAATGAAGAACAGAAACGTTTGATAAAATCTAACATCAATTTATGGCTAATGTTCTCCTCTGTCAAATAAACATGGAAGAGAATTTACTTAATTTGATACAGATTATTTTAAGAAGCAATGACTGCTGAAGTATTTGGTCTTTGGTAAGAAAACAATGCTGAACATCAGAACAGTTTCTGGAGTGTTATAGGTAACCAGGGAACTCCAGTGGGCAGTTTTAAGTGGATTAATCAGTGTCCAAGTCAGTTACTGATACTCTAGAATTAGCCTGTATTTTCACCATTCTCATGTGGCCTAGGCCTTTTTAAAAAATTACCTTTCATTCCATAAAAATACCTGACAGAAGTATTCTATTTACTTTGAAGATTTCTGCAAGCTTCTAAATGGTTCAGAATTACACAAATACAGAAATGTTCACCATGGATTAAAAAGCCCAGACTGAACCATTGGCCCTCAAGTAGCTGCTATCACTTGAAAAACGAGGGAACTATAATTTCAAGTACATGGTGGCCCCCTGAGTTCAGAATGGATCTACTAACGAAGGTCTTTCAGTCTCTATTTAACATTTTTTTAAATTATTTTTAATTTATTTATTTGAGAGCGACAGACACAGAGAGAAAGACAGATGGAGAGAGAGAGAATGGGCGCGCCAGGGCTTCCAGCCTCTGCAAACGAACTCCAGACGCATGCGCCCCCTTGTGCATCTGGCTAACGTGGGACCTGGGGAACCGAGCCTCGAACCGGGGTCCTTAGGCTTCACAGGCAAGCGCTTAACCGCTAAGCCATCTCTCCAGCTCCAGTCTCTATTTAAGACACATATGATCTGCCCTAATTTTCTGATTTTTATCTTTCTCAATTGACAGTTTTCATACTTGAACATGATGCTAAGTGAGCGCTGTCCTCTCCCACTCCTTCTTCAGTCCTCCCCTTCCTCTGAACCTCCTTCTTTCCAACTAGACCTTTTTCTATTTGATGACACCTTTGCTCGGTCTTTGCGCCTTCCCCCGTCCTCCAAGATGCAGTGCTGATGAGCTGCAGTTATGAATGTCTTGCCGAAGTAATGACAACACGAAAGTCTTAAGAAATGTTAACAAAGCACAGGAAATATAAGTGCTCTTTTTAAGGTCTTCCTAGTCACTGGTGAAAAGTTAATATTATCACGTCCACAGTGAGTTTTTTTTATGCTACTTGTATAGGTAATCCAGGCATAATTCATATATTATTTTGGTACTTACAAAAAACAACGTGGTGCCTACTGGGAAAAGTATGAGGAAGCAACTCATGAGAGACTTCTGAACCACCTAACCTTATCACTCTGCCCGGCTTATTGTACTCTGACACCGTGTCAGAAGCCGGGTGTTACTTCCAGCTTTGTGATTTGCATGTCATGGATTCACCTGTTGCATAGGGCACATAGGGTGTGACGAAGATGGCCTCCCATGAGTTTTGTGACTTTTTGGTTTGTCTGACTTACTTCTTTGCACAACTAATTCTCATCTGGTCTGGTCTGAAGATAATTGACATCAGATTCCTTTATTACCTGGTGTGTTCGCTTAGATTAAACAAAAGTAAGAGAGTGTAACAACATTGAATTTATTTGTGCTCTGGATGTCAGCTTTTACTGTCAGATGTTACCTTTGCTTCTTCATATAGAGTTTGAGATGAACCTTTTAAATACATTTCTCATACCTAGAAGCTTTTTCACTAGCTCACAACTCTCTCCTCTCACTCTCTTTGCATAACTAATTGCTATTGGCTTTCAGGCCATAGCTTAAAAATAATTTCCTCCATTTGGCCAGAATTCATAGAAGCAGTGGATTCTTCTCTGAGGTCCTTGTTCTTAGGTACCACAGACTTCACTGTGGTTTACTCACCACTTTGTAATTCCCTGAAGGCAAGGAATAGGTTCCACATTTTATTCAAATGATATGTCATCTTTGCATGTATGCACACTGTAAGCATCTCCTCAAGTGTGTTTATGTATAACTGCATTGAGAAGTCCTGCAAGAGACTGGTTAAGGGGAGTCTGGACTCTGTAACAAGTCTGCCTTGGTTGGAGTGTCAACTCTACCATCTAACAGAACTGTGACCTTTAACTTTTCTATGCTCCAGTCACTCCAGTAACACCATTTGCAGAACAGAGTTAGCATCTAAGGATTGTTAAGAATGTGAAATAGTTCCGAATCTAGAAGACACTAAGTAAATGCTTAATATTCTTAGTAAATATTCAGCAAGTGATTGAACCATAATTTTTAGCATTAGATTCTTAGACTAGAAATTAATAACGTTAAGAAAACATATGAAAGAATGATTTTATGATTCTTAAAAACATGGACATAATTAAAATGCACTTAACCCTATGCTAAAATTTGTTGGAGATAAAAGGTGATATAATTCACTCAAAATTCATCAAAGCAGAAATCCAGAGGCTGCAGAGAGCTCAACACTAAATCAAACTTCTAACGTGTGTGGGAACATTGCGGAAGAGGGGCAGAAAGATAGTAAGAGCCACAGGGTGTGTAGGAATGTCCTGAGGCATGAGTTCCCACTCAGAGACGGACGGAGGCCTTTATGGCTCTACAGTGAACACAATGACACCAATGAGAAGGGCCTTCAGTGGAACAGGGGCAGGAGAGAGGGAATACAAGAGTATAACTTATTTATTTAAAAATTAAAAATAATCATAAAAATATAATGAGTAAAAATTCACCACAATTGTGAAAACATGCTATGTAAATGTATTTGGAAAATTCAACAGGATAGAATAAATTTTAGAAAATTATAGTATAATAAAACTGACCAAAAAAGGAAAATAAATCTGGACAGAGAAGGAAATATGAAGTTATATAAATAGTTACCATTCTTCTACATTAAAACCATTAGACTCAAATGATTATAAAGAGTGTTTCCAGCAAACAGTCAAGGAAGGGATAATCCCAATCGAAAACAAGCTGTTCTAGAAAGAAAAAATATAGGAATCATTCTTACTTAATTTTATGAGGCCATTAAAATTTTAAAACCTAAAAAAAGGACTGACGAGCTTAGCAGATAACTCATAAAAGGAGGTATACAAATGAGGAATAAGCACATGACATCACACGTCATAAGGGCCATGCAGTGGACGATGACAGTGAGCCATCTAGCAAATATATCACAATGGTGAAAGACTCAACTTCAACAATATCAGGTGTGGGTGAGGAACATGAGCTATCCTTCTTTGCTGGTGAGAATGTCAACTGGTACAGCACTTTGGAAGACAGTTTGGCAGTATCTTGCATAACCAAACCTACTCTGACCATATAATCAAAGAGTCATGCTTTCTCAACTTAAAGGAATGGAAACTTGAAACTCAACCCCTCTCCCAACCGCACCCTTTGAATGTTGATAGCAGCTCTATGCAACTAACAGATGGAAAAGACAGCAAGATGTTCGTCAGTTGGTAAATGGGTAGGTACATAGACTGTTGCCATCAAGACAGTGGAGTAGTGTTCAGTGCTAAGAAGAAGTGAGCTATCAAGCAATGAAAAGTCACGGGTGAAAGTTAAGAGTATAAGTGAAAGCAGTTAACCTGTAACAAAGCTCCAGGCTATAGGATTCCAACTATATGGTTCTCTGAAAAGAATTATGTTATGGAGATAGTAGAAGAAAATATGATTGCTAGGGGGTTATTGTGGAGGGAAAGATGGGCCATGGAGGGGATTTTAGGCAGTGAAAATACTCTGCAGCATAGCTACATGCCATTGCACATATCCCCAGTTTCCTGGCATGCACGCTGTAAGTGTGAGCCCCAGTAAAAGTCATGGACTTTGGTGACAGCGACTTACTCCAAATCGGTTCATCAGCTGTGCACATGTACCACTTGAGTAATGACAACAAGCAGGCTATGCCTGTATGACAGCAAGGAATATGAAAAAAATCTCCCTGCCTTCATTTTCCTGTGAACCTGAACCTGTTCTAAAATATTTATTTTAAAAAATAAGGAAAAAAAAGATCCCTTTAAACCAGGTAAGTACATTATGAGAAGAATATCGTGAGAAAAACCTCATTGGTGGCTATAGGTTAAAATTACAAAGATGCATCTGTCCAGTGCAATATATGCACAGGAGCGCATCAATTGCGCATTCATCCCTTCATACATTAACGGATAAACAAACTGTGGCTTCATGTATACATATAGGTAGATACAGTTATTATTATTATTATTATTATTTTTTAATTTTTTTATTTATTTGAGAGCGACAGACACAGAGAGAAAGACATAGAGGGAGAGAGAGAGAATGGGCACGCCAGGGCTTCCAGCCTCTGCAAACAAACTCCAGATGCGTGCGTCCCCTTGTGCATCTGGCTAACGTGGGACCTGGGGAACCGAGCCTCGAACCGGGGTCCTTAGGCTTCACAGGCAAGCGCTTAACCGCTAAGCCATCTCTCCAGCCCAGATACAGTTATTGTTATTAATCTGCATTGGGAAGGAAGGAAACTGACACAAGCTTTCAACATGGTGAAAGTTGAGGGCATGATGGCAAGGAAAATAAGCCAGGAAAGAAAGATTAAAATGCTGTATGATTTTATTTATATAAAGTGTCCACATGCAGAGATTTGGTTTGAATATAGCTCAGATGTGTCCCCCAAAGGTTCACATGGTGGAGCTTGGTCCTCAATGTGGCGGTGTTGAGGTGTCTGAACTTTTAGGTGATGGGGTCAGAAGAGGGCAGTTTGAGGTGACCAGAGACATTGCTCTTGAAGGACTGATGCCATTCTTCTGGAACCCTGGTTAATTCCCCATTGTAGCAAGTTGTTATATGAAGAATAATCTTGGCTCAGGAAACCTGATCTTTTGGCCTCATCATGTGATTTCTTACGCATGTGTTCCTACTACTGTGATGTCATCTTCCATGATGCTCTCACCAGACAGTAAAGAGATGAGGTCATTTGATATGAAACTATGTGCTAGGTAAATTGCTTTCTTATGAAGTACAAGCCTTGGGTATTTTGATGTAGCAACACCAAACAAACAGACAGCATAGTTATTAAATTCACAGAGAGACAGTAAAATATTGGTTGCCAAGGACTAAAGAAATAGAGAAAAAAAGAGTTTATTATTTAATGGATATAGGAAGTTAAATTTTATAAAAACTTAAGGAATTGGTTATACAAAATTTAACTGCACACTTAAAATGGTTAAGAGAGCAAGTTCTATGCTACATATGCTTAAGTATAATTAAAACAAAATTTAATTAGTGCATTCAATAATATGAAATATATGTTATGACCAAGTTGAGTGTGGCTCAGTAACTCAAAGTTATGAGGAAGCCTATTAGGTAACTTACTACATTAGCATAGTAAAGGAAAAAAACTAAGTGGCATACCTTCCACTTAGTATTTGATAGAATTTAGTATTTCTTTATGATTAAAAACTTATGACAACTTACAAATGGAAGAAATTCCTCAAACTGAAAAAAAATATTTTAAATACAGAATAAACATCATACTTGATTAAAATGGAAAGAACACTGGCAATTCTAGCTTTCCCTTATAATGTCAAAGGACATAGCTATGCCTGTAACACATGCTATAGACCTTGAGAAGATTAGAAATAAGGAAGGAGAGCATTTACAACTCACTAATGGCTTCATTTAAGATGATAAATACAAAACACATGCCAACAAGATTTAGGACTTCAAAGAGATGTCAACATGGTGTCTGGATCAATGATTAATGTATGAAAAGGCAGTGCATTCATGTAAGTTAGTAGAATTAGAAATTATGTTTAGAAAAGCTATTCCATTTAGAAAAAAAAGATTCCACTCCAAATTTTGGAAAATGCAAAACATATAAGTATAGAAAAATTATAAACTTAATGAGATATAAACAAATGGAGAGACATTATTATTATTATGGTGTTTTGAGGTAGATTCTTGATCTAGCTCTGGCTAACCTGAAATTCACTATATAGTCTCAGGGTGGCCTCTCAGTGATCCTCCTACCTCTGCCTTCCGAGTGCTGGGATTAAAGGTGTGCACCACTGTGCCCAGCTAAGAATTACCATTTTTATGGATAGATAGGTATCATTATAAAAAAAAAAAAACTTTAAACATATAACATAACAAAGGGCTAAAACATTAATGTGGAAGTGGACAGTGCTAAAACAATTTAGAGACATAAGCTGGGGCATGCGATATTGTATAGCAAGAAACATCAGTATACTCCATACCGTGATACTGACTCAGGACTGAACACACTGGGCCAGAGAACAGAGATTTGGACTGGCTGGGACTAAAACAGTGGACCAAAAACAGCTGATGGGAGGAAACATTTTACACTGGCTCATAGTGTGGAGGGAAAGATTCATGATGGCAGGCCAAAGACAAGAGAGCAGAGGCCGGCGTCATCTCTGCCCCAGCAGGTGGAAAACAGCCACAAGAAAGTGAGCAGGACTCTGGCAATGGGCAGCTGAGTAAAACCTCCTGAAGCCCCCCCTCAACGCCTCCCCCAGCAAGGCTCCACCTCTCAAATTGCCATCAGCTGGGGGCCAAGCATGCAGAACATATAGGTTTATGGGGGACATATGATTTCATCCTCTGCACTGTGCAAATCATGAGCACACAGGATCATGGTGCATGCCTGAGCTGGCTAATAATTAAAGAAGTTAATGGAGCTGACCATTCAGAGAAAAAAAAAATCTCAATTTTATCTCATAACAATCACACAAATCCATTTCCAGTGAATCAGAGACCAGAATGTGAAATTCATGGAAGAATTTAGGTAATATCTTTATGATCCAGTGTAGGAAAAACCAATTCAATAGCAAACCCATAAAGAAGAAAACAAATAAGACTGACAACATAAAAATGTTGTTCAGTAAGTAAGAAATACTACTAAAGAGAAAAGATATATGCACACTGGTAACATTATTTGCAGCACATAGGGTTCAGTCCCCTAGGACCCATGTAAAGCCAGGTGCAAAAGATGGCGCATGCATTTGGAGTTCATTTGCAGTGGATAGATACCCTGGTGTTCCCTGCCTCTCTCTCCTCACTCTCATAAAGTAAATATATAAATGGAAATATTTATTTTTTTTCAAAAGGAGAAAAGTATAAAGATACAAAAGTTTGGAGAGGTAAGAAGAGACCCTTCTCCATGTATGTTGGTGAGCAATCGAGCACGTCTTGTGATCTAGCACTTACGTGCATAGGTACCTCTGAGAGAAAGCCAAGCCCCACCTGGTGTTTAGGATTCATCAAGCCTGCTCATGTATCTTTTCCAGAGCCATGAAAACTTGATGATGACAGGAACGTGGCTTAGTTCCTCATTAACCCAGAGCCCTGAACAAATAAATATTGTTTTTAAACACATGGAAAGAAGGGGAAATCCAAAATGAGACAGTCATATAAATTGGTGCTGTGAACTTGAGGATGGTTGGGGCAATCAGTCTAAGTATTCCATGTTGGTGCCCATTTTTGAGATCCATATAGAGTGTTCCCAGTATGTGTGCCAACTACCTGGGCATTTAATCCTTCTCATCCCAAAGGATGTACTTGTTATTTTCACACAATGATTTGCCAGTGGCCTCTTGTTCCAGCAGCTTAGGCTAATGACTCATGTTCTTTATTTTTTTGTGTTAATGCTCCAATAACTCTAAGTTGTAAAAAAGAAAAAGCCTTGAGATTTTTCTATCATTGAAACACCATCCTTTCAAATATTCATATAAATAAGGCCCTCCTCCTCTTGGGCAAACAGCTCTGAATTCAGGGGAAGATGCAGATCTTGAACTCCTTCCTTCAGCTGTGAATAGTGGGCTTTCAGGGGAGTTTCAGACATCAGCAACAAAGGTTGACTGGAGTCATTAGAGAGAAGTATTATGTAGATTAAATTGTATTATTTTCTTGAACATGAGATAAAAATTGGGCATGTGTACAAAAATGTTTTCACTAATCATTTTGGAGATCAAAGATTTCATTTGCTAAGAGCTCTAAACTCCACATCTTTCAGCAAGGACTCACTTTGAACCCTGTTTAATGATGGTTGTAGAAGATTCTTTTTTTTTTTTTTTGCTCTTGAACTACAGCTAAAAGACTTGTAAAAAAAAATGTTGTTTCAACATTGAAGCACTTTAAATGACTGGCTCTAACCACAATGTATAAAAAGTGTAATTCAGACTTGGCATAGCCAACTAAATAAATAGTGATGATAAGTGACCCACCTAACAATGCAGCCTTCCTGTCTTGTCATTAACACAATTATGTCAGCACAGTCAATCACCACATTGCCTTGACTTTAAAGCCGGAGATTCAATACATGCTTTTAAAGTTGGAGGGAGCAGAGAGAGAAGAGCTATCCCACTTAAGCCAGCAATGTGACTTCACAGTTATTCAGGGTGTTTTTTTTTAAAGCAAAACAAGGTTATACATTTACAAAATGCTTTGTGTGGCAGTAATGCTAAAATTATTCTTATGAGTTCAGTTCCATCTGTAATAACCTTCTAGTGATCCCAAACAAGAAGAGGAACCCGGTTGCCACATTCCTTTCACACAGGAGAAACTGATTTACTACCTGAAGTGATAATTAATGGGATCCAGTTCAGTTTCAAGTGGAGATGAAGTGTGCAAGAGGTGAGTGTGGAATCTCAGCATAGCGGTATTCTCCTCAGCACTCTTCTGACATGATGGACTGAAAAAAATAAAATAAAAACCACCTCTGTCACGGGAAGCAGTGGATGAGAAGACCAGCACGCTGAGTGTCTTCCGTGACAACAGGCAGGAGCACTAGGCCACAGGAAAAGGGGAGGTCAACACTAAAACGTCCACATAAAATCTCTCTTGATTGATTCCATGAAGCTCATGAGTGCTAGAATCATCTACTTATATCATTGTTGGAGCAACGTGATTTCATTCACCAACACAACTGCATCGCCACAGGAAACACTTGCATTCACTGGAGTTTAAATCTATTCTGCAGCACAGAAAATGGTCAATGCTGGGCTGGAGAGATGGCTTAGCGGTTAAGCGCTTGCCTGTGAAGCCTAAGGACCCCGGTTCGAGGCTCGGTTCCCCAGGTCCCACGTTAGCCAGATGCACAAGAGGGCGCACGCGTCTGGAATTTGTTTGCAGTGGCTGGAAGCCCTGGCATGCCCATTCTCTCTCTCTCCCTCTATCTGTCTTTCTCTCTGTGTCTGTCGCTCTCAAATAAATAAATAAAAATAGACAAAAAAAAAATTTTTAAAAAAATGGTCAATGTTTTGAAACTTAGTGGAGTTTGACTATCAGACTTTGAACAATTAAAAATACTTTGAGGGCTGGAGGGATGGCTTAGCTGATAAGGCATCTGCCTGCTAAGTCCAAGGACCAGTGTTTGATTCCCCAGGGCCTATGTAAAGCCAGATACACAAGGTGACACCTGTGTCTGGAGTTCATTTGAAGTGGCTGAAGGCCCTGGATCATCCATTCATCCATTTTCTCTCTCTCTTTCTGTATCTTGCTTATCAATAAACAAACTATAAAAAATACTTTGAGCCAGATGTGGTGGTACATGCCTTTAATCCCAGCACTCGGGAGGCAGAGGTAGGAGGATTGCTTTGAGTTCGTGGCCACCCTGAGACTACATAGTGAATTCCAGGTCAGCCTGGACCAGAGTGAGACACTACCTCAAAAAACAAAACAAAAACAAAAAAACAACTTTGAGCCAGGAGTGGTGGTGCATGCCTTTAATGAGGCACAGGCAGGAGGATTGCCTTGAGTTCAGGGCCACCCTGACACTACATAGTGAAGTCCAGGTCAGCCTGGGCTAGAGCAAACCCTACCCTTCCATGCTTCATCAGATGGTATCTTACCGTTCTTTTTGTAGAGTGTTGGCTGCCTCTACAAAGTAGTAGACAATCCTCATGGCCGCCTGAAGGACACAGCAGCCTTTCCCTGATGTGGCTACGGTGCTAACCCCACTATACAGAGGAGGAAATTGAGGGATTGAGGCTGAAGCAATCCATATCAAAGACTGCGTTCAAATACATTGACCTCACATTAAAGTCTGCAATTGTGCATTCTTCCGGGTGTGTGTTCATTTGAGTGATCACTTCCTCTCTCTGATTTCTCTTTGTGTTTTCCACTTCAACAACATTCATCTTTCACAACCAACCAAAAGTTCACAATACTTGTCCATGTTATCTTACGTCTTTTTCCACATACCTGTAGGAAGGAATGCTTAGTCACTGGTGTCTGAAAATGCAAAGCAGCCCACTTCTAACCTCATCCCCACATTCTATGTTGCCTTTTACCTTTAACCTGCTTTGTTTGTCTTTAACCTTTAACCTGTTTTGTTTGTCTCTGTTATTTTTTCCCATAAGACATGTTATAAATGAAGCATTTTTTTTCACTTGTCTATTTGCTAAATCCACCTTCTTCTAGAAGATGGGCTTTTATGTCAGATTCACAGCTGAATAATCAGTGTCTAGACCTATGTCCATCACCATGATTATTCATGAAGGATAGAAACTCTTGTCTTGTAGAGCTGATGAGCACCCAGCATCTAGCCCTGGTCATATAGGAAATAAGTGGAGGAACCACCCGTTGAACTTGAGCCTAACTGCTGTCCTGTCTTCCTTGTACCAAGCCACACAGCCTTCAAGACAGAGGCAGTTTGTGTAATTATAGACTGAGAAATAACAGCTTTATTAGTTTGATCATAGATCAAAGTCGGAGAAGAAGATTTGGCTATATATACTGCTTTCAGGAAATTGTTTTGAATGTTCTGAGTAGTCAGCCACTGAACTTGGGTAGGAGGTAAAATCATTTGGGTATTTCCATACAATTCTGGTAAATAGTTTCAAGGTTTCAGAATTAATTTAATGAGTAGCATGACTGAACATAGTTTTGTTAAGTACTGCAAGAATGTATTCTACTGAGGACAGGAGGGAAGAATAATTATTCACTTCCAATACTAAATCACATCATGTTATTTTTCAATTCTTACAAAATATCAGATAGTAGCGTGTTTAAATAAGGTTAGATGGGATTTTTTTTTTAAAACATCACAAGGTATCTGGGATAGACATTTTAAAAATGGTATTCCTAAAGTAGTTGAATATAACACAGAACCAAAGATATGATCTTTGAAAGTCACTGACAATTTCAAAATAGATTTGTCCAACATTAATAAGTTTGCCTAGTGTTTATAAGGAACAGAAGTTTCTTCCTCACAGCTTTGAGAGATGAAAGTCCCAGATGAAGGTGGAGCCTCCTCGGGTCCTACAGTACAAGGAAGCAAGGGGAAGACAATGGGCAAAGCCAGGTGTAGCTTACAACCTGACTCTATATAAAGCCTTTTTGATAAAGGTCTCATTTCCATTCGAGAGGGAGAAGTTCTCATGGCCTAATCACCTCTTCAAGGTACTATCTCAGTATTAACACAAAAGCAGCACATGAGATTTGAAGGGGATACATCCCAGCTATAACACCAGGAACTAAAAAACGAGAGCTGACACCTTTGCAGGGATCTGAACAGGGGCAGAGGCTCCCACACCGCACACTGTATATTCTGCTCAGCTATCCCATAAAGGAATTACTGCATAAATTTTATAGATGGAGTTGAAGTTTATAATAGCTAAACAACTCGCCTCCAACTATATATTTCATAACAGATCAGCTATCATTCAAATCCAGAAGTGCTGGTTTCAAATTTAAATCTGATAAGAGATAATGGACAAAATGTGGTGTTCAAATTCATGCAATCTGCTTTCAATAGAGTCCACTGTGATGTGGGAATCTGCTGTCTTTAGATCTCACTGTGATGTGGGAATCTGCTATTCTGTAGATCCCACTGTGATGTAGCAATCTTCTATCTGTGGAGCCCCCTGTGGGTATTCATGAGGAGACCCCTTATTTTCTGCTGATAGAAACTTCTGGAAGTTCATATCAGTCAATTTTATGAATACTTGATGAGCCATCAAGCCTTGTTGGTATGGAATGAGGATGATGGGAGGTTACAATCCTCAAATCTCAGAAAACATGTTCTTTCTACCAGGACTGTCTCATGAAGTATCCACTTTAATAAAAACTCTGGGAAAACAGACACCTTAGGGAAGATTCCAAGCCCAAGAGTTTTCCCACATATGTCACAGGTTCAGCCATCTGTTGAAACAATGATGTGAGTGACATTTGTGCTAAAGTCTTCACATGTATCTTTTCTTTACAATAGTTTTTAGATTATATGTCATGGTTACATTCCTGCTAGGGAAAATAAAGCCTTGAGAAATTCAAGGACATGTTCAAAATTTCCCAGAAAAATATAATGCAAGATTCTGGCCTGTTTTTTTTTTTTTTCTTCCAGTTGTATGTTGCTATATGTAACCATTAAGCGACAAAATCAAACTATGCTCTTGGGATGGAGGAGAAGATGGGTGACAAGTTCCTTGTGCCTTGTGGAAGGGGAGCAATGTTTCCTTCTGAAGAACAGGGACCACCAGGCTCAACTGTGAGAGGGCCAGGCTATCCGGTTCTGCAGCACCCTGCTTGTTCTGGTCAATGGTGATGGGTACAATGCAGAGGGAGCCCTAGTCCAGAGTGCCCTGTGTGAATGAGCTTGTGTCTAAGGCAGAGGAGGACAGTATGCCTGACCTAGGGAAAGATTTAGGGAGCAAATACCTAGCGCATGTGCAGAGGGTTAAGGATGTGAAGTGGAGAAAGTGCTGACTAAGCAATAGTTAATAGGGATGTGCTGACACTTTACACACACTGGAGGTCTGTGAGTATCTTTATCTGAAGATAAAGAGGAAGGAAAGCTGTAAGAAAAGTGGAGCATAATAATATGATAATTACTCTTCAAATCGTACTGAATGAAATTAAGGGTAACAAGGAAAGTCCTGACCATAACAATTCATATCCCACTGCGTAAGAGCTACAGCTGGCCCTCCTCACAGTGTATGTGTGTGTGTGTGTGGGGGGGGGATCTAGCACCACACAGTCCCTTCTGGACTTACCATTAAGTCAGTGGGATGCTAACTCATCCATTGGGTGGACTCATTCAGTTATGTCTGCATTCTTTTGGCTGAGTTTTTGCCATGTTAAAGACCTTATTTCTCTTGTCCTAGTTATTGGTTATCTTTTATTTTTCTCAAGTCTGATAGCCTATTTTTATTAAGCTATCCAGCAATTCCTAAACATAGCTACTGTAATTGTACTGCCTACTCAAGTTAATCAACTGTTGCTGGATTTCTTTTGTCAAGCTCCCATCTCCTTATTAGGAAACTGTGATTTCACTTGACTTTTTTTTTACATCATTTTTTTTTTTTTTTTTAAGATCTGAACTATAATCTGCAGCATATTGAGCTGCTGCAAACATTCTAATTCAATGTTCTGGGACATATTTCCCCTCTCAGCCCCACGCTGTTCCTAGCATATGGTATGGCTTCTTTCTTTCTATGGTAATAGACCTTGGTTATTCCTGGCCATGGATATGGAGACTGAATGGAAGAGTACCTTAGAAAGCCAAGAGTCCCCTAGAAAGTAACTCAGTTTGGTCACCCTTGAGCTGAGTCTTAGAGAATAGGAGTTACATGAGATTGACATGTGGTAGAAGGTTAAGAGGAAGACACTTCAAGTGGGAGAAATAGTTATGATAGCATGACCTACTACTGAGGTATAAGTGGCTTTGTGTGGCTGAAAGATGACCAAGTAAATGAATGTCAGAAAATTATGATAAAGGAATAAGGAATGGCATGGCTTCAAAGGAATTCATATATAGTTTTCAGGAGTTTGGACTTGTCTTAAAGGTAATGAGGGACACTGACATTTTTTCAATTTTTTAAAATATTTTCATAGATGTATATTTTATTTCAATTTCCCCCAGTTGCCTCTCTTATGTCCTCTTCCTTCACACTAAAACCCTTTCTTCCCAATCCTTATCTTACTTTCATGCTTTTATTTTTGACCCACTGATTTAACCTGGGGTCACTTTCATGATAATGGAAAGTGAAAAACCCACCAGTTGCTTTACCACCAAATGATATGACTCCCCAGCTTCCAGCAGTCAAAAGTTGCCACTAACTACCTTGGGAGGTGTGGAGAATCTCATGAATCCTTGCCCATTCCATGCTGAAATACAGACAGGGTTAATCTCATGCGGCAGAGCACATCCATGAAGGGCAACAGCCAGAAACATCATTATACCTTTAATTAAATTATTTAGTTTGATATACTTGCATTTTAGAGACACCATTTAGGTATAAGTGAGAGGTGGGGATTGAGGGTGTGAACAGGAAAGCTAGGTGGGAGACAGTTGCAATAATCAAGGAAAAAGCTGAAAAAATAACAAGTCAATAGAAATTGGTATCCAGAGGAGAGAGGGATGGCATAAAAATGGAAGAAATATTATGGAAATAGAGTTAAAAAAATACTTATTTTGTTTTAGCTTAAGACAGGGAAAGATGAGGGAGACTGCTAGAATAATGTTCAACTTCTAAATTGTGTAATGTACCAATTTCTTCTCTTAAACAAGAAGAGTGCCAGATCCTGGGTTTCTGGAAGGGCGTAGGCTTGGTAACATCCAAGGATGAGGCACAGGATTGTACACCACAGAACCAAGGTGGACCTGAAGGCCAGGCAGACCTGGCACCAGAGTGGGAACCGATCTGCTGAGCAGCACAAGTCTTAACACAAGGATGTCGTACGTGTCATACCAGAGCCAGAGTCTAAGCTGGAAGTCAAGTCAGAAAGATTGTCTGGGGCTACTGTTGCATGTGAATTATGGCAAGAAAGAAGAAATGGTCAATTTAAGCCCAAACATACGGAGTCTGAATTACCCACTGGGCCAACCCAACAGTGGAGCACAAGTGGTGGCTGGGTAATTGGTAAGGCACAAGACCCTGTTATCGCAGACCAGATCTGTCCACAGGGGTAGATGAGGTTGCTGCAGCATTGTGAGGACATGTGTGTAACTTCTTTCATGTTTGTCCCCTGTGACATTTTAATTCTCCCTCCTTGTTCCCATGCCATTAGGAGTTCCTTTAACCTCTGCTTGTTAGGCTGATCCACTCACAGCTCCTCCGGAGCCCCTTCAATCCAGCTTGAGCCTTCTGTTGCTGTTTTGATCCCCTCTCTCCCTCCCCTGTGAGTCTTCAATTATCTCTCAGCTTTGCTGAGTCCTTCAAATCCCTTAAATCTAAGCTGTCAAGTGCACAGGTTCTTAGTAGGCATGTCTGTTTGGAAATCAATAGGAACTTTATAAACAATAACACTAAAAAATAAACATGATCCGTATGCCATAAAACACTACATAATTTAAGAAAAATGGGAAAAATACAGAAATGGTAGTTTTTATGCATTGGGATCTAATCCTCACTTCCTTTGCAAAACTAACACTTAGTAAAGATTTTAGATCTTATTTTCCTCATTACCATTTCTACATTTTTATTTTAATCTGGAGTGTTCTCTATTAAAAAGTAGTTTCAAATCATCTACTCAAAGTAATGTCAAGAATTGCACACACCCACCCACATGCCCCAAATAAGAGCCTGTGATTAGAAACTGGGGGCAAAAAGAAATCATTTTCTGCATGCATTTTGAACAACAGAATTTCAGGCAATATTATTACAAATGACTGTAAAAGGTCACGCAAAGCCCACACAAAGCAAGGTTTAAAGTCATGACACTTACTAGGGCCTTTAATATACTTTTATTAAAAAGTCTCTTAAAATCATGTATCACATTTGAAGATTAAAGTATCTATCAACTGCGATTGAAGTTTGCTTTGTGTGCTGTAAGACAGAGAGCTATCCATAACTTATGTTTATAAAAGACAGGATTGTATATTTAAAAGGTGCTGAGCTTTGGAAGCAAGGATACTTGTCTTCCAAATGCAATTCAGATGAATTATGTAGATAGAAGGATGGATGGATGAATGGATGGTGTATGTATGTGTGTGTGTGTGTGTGTGTGTGTGTGTGTGTGTGCGCGCACGCGTGCGCACGCACACACAGGCATGTGCACTTTGAGAGAAAAATTTAACACTCATTTAGCATCTTAAAGTCATAGCCAAAATTATATTCCAAATAAGATTTCTAATTCTTTTACACAATAATAGATTATAGATTTAATTGATTAGAAAAATAAGGCTTAAGAAGGCTAAGTCTAACATAGCTACAAAATAAATAGTGGGTCACAAATTAAAGCACATATATATGCTCAGTAGTACTATGGCTATTTTGGAACTCTTATATACTATTTGTGGGAACTAAATTCGTACCACGAAGCCACTATGAAAATCAGTGTGGAGGTTCCTCAAAGAAGTAAAAATGGACCCCATGACCCAGTTATGCCACTCCTGGGTGAACAAAATAAACCTACACCAGCATATAACAGAGATACCTGTGCACTCATGACTAATTCAGCACTATTAACCAAGTTGTGGATATGGAATCACCCCAGGTGCCCATCAACAGATAAATGGAGAAAGAAATTTGGTCTATATACATGATGAAGTTTTGTTTGGCCATAAATAAGAATGAAATTATGCCATTTTTAAGAAAATGGGTGTTACTGGAGTTTATCATGTTAAGCAAATTAAGCCAGACTCAGAATGACAAATGCTGCATGTTTTCTTTCATATTCTTTCATACTGAACCTAGGGGAAAAGAAACAACAACAACCTCAAGACATAAAGATGAAGGGTACCAGCAGAGGGGAGAGAAGGATCTGAGAGTGAAATAGGGCATAATATGATCAAAGTATATTACCTACATGTTTGCAAATGTCATGACAACTTAATGTTTTGTACAGTAAATATATGCAAAATATACAAAACACAAAGACCACATTCTAAACTCTGTATGCCTCTTAATCCTTATAGATGACCTTTTACTTACTTCTAAACTCTGTGGATTTATCTAAATACCAGTAACAAATCTTTAAATGGGGATTGTTATTCATATAGGAGAATGTACATAGACAGTTGCTATTGGACTGTGGTGAGGAAATGTGTGATTAAGTTTCTGGCCCATAAAATATACTCAGTAAATTGTATGCACATTTTTAAAGGATACTTATTTTCAGTTAGCATTTCGAGATTAGGCATCATTAAATAGGGCATTTTCCAAAACAATTTGTATTCATTGATGCTCAACTCACCTCCTTTCTCAACCCCCCTTTTTATTCCCCCATTTCCTCTGTCCCCTCAATATTATCTTCCTTCTTTTTACTTGTCATGTATGTTATTTCCCCCTTCCTTCCCCCTTCTTCCCACTCATTACTTAAACTTGTTCATGGTTATCAGCCTATATTTATAACTTTTACCCACAGTTGCCTCCATGTAGATATAGAAAGCGAGGGGAAAGAGAAAGAGAGAGAGAGAAAGGGAGGCACATAGGAGCCACATATCAGAGATAACATGCAGTTTTTATCTTTCTGAGCTCAGATCAGTTCACTAAACATAATTATTTCCAGGTCCATATGTTATCCTGAAAATTTCATAGTTTTATTTCTTTGTACTACTGAATAGATTTCCATTGTGTATATACCACATGTTCATTATCCATTCATCTGTTGATGGACCTCTAAGCTGACAATCTAACACAGAAACATTTTTGTAGCTGAGAACATTGCAAATATAGTACCTTTGGTTTTTTGTTTTGTTTTGTTGTTTTTCTGAGCAGAATACAGTATGAGCAGTGGGCTGGAGAAATTGCTCAGTTGTTAAAGGTACTTGCTTACAAAATCTGGCTGCCCAGGTTCTATACCCTAGTATCCACATAAAGTCAGATACACAAAGTGATACATGCCCCTGGGATTCATTTGCAGTGGCACGAGTTCATGGTGTACCCATTCTCCCCTCTCTCTCTTTGCAAATAAATAAATAAAACTATTTGTTTTTAAAGAAGAGAAGCCACAGAAATCTTCCACTACATGTAGAAGAGAGCAGGTTTCTGCTTCTTGGAGTAGAAGTTCTTTGATTTTGTGAGACTTTCTCATTGGTCTTAAAAAGATGTCAGGTGCCAATTCACAGTATAGTAAAGAGTCTTATTAAAGTTCTTTCTGTGCCTTTATTTTTAACTCCTGGTTCAAGGATATGTTTAGGTAACTTACACCACTGTTTATCACTTGCTGCTTCAGCAAAAAATCAGTAAGGAACATTAATTATCAAATGTGCCAGTTTTGTGACCATTAAGTACCTCATTAGATACTGTTTTTGAAATTGCATTTATGAGCATCTTTACAGTAAAGAGCACAACATGATGGGCACTGCTTACTCACAGCACAATCTAAAGGAGAATCACTCATTTAATGTAGCTCTTTTATTACTATACTGTGAAACAACAAAATGATAATTTCTCTTTGTAAGCATAACTTTAAAAAATTACAACCTCAGCTTCCAAATATATAACATGTTTAAGTGGAAAAACAACACTCTCAACTTTGCAGGTTTGAAAAATGAGAGATGTATCTTGAAGATCAGCCTGTAATTTCTGTTTTGTAGTTAAGCTTCTTATCAGAATGGCGAGACTTGTCTACACCTATAATCATCGCTTCTCATTGTGCCTTTTGGAATGTGAGCAGAACTGGTCTCTGCTGACAGGTTTTATATCATATCATTCTCATAGAGACTTATTTCTTAGTAGTGGTTATCATACAAACCTGATAGACTTCAACTGTGAAAAAATAGAAAATAGGAAAAAAAATTAAAACTATGCTTAAAATATATGATACCGCCCAACCTTTTCTCCATTAGGGAAACTATAGCTGCACAAAAAAAGATTAAATACAAATTTGCTTTGCTTTTAAACCTCCTTAAGAAGCACCTATCCTATCTGTCCATATAAATTCCAATGGAAAACATGATGACATGCAATTACTAATGCCAATGTACACAGCTATGCCTCGGGGACTTGGTGGCTCATATTTTACTATTCTGTAATCAAATACAGAACTAATGAGTAAAAATATGCTTCCTCCAATAAATTTCCAGCACCTGGACAAGTGTCTGACAGGGAAATGGAGGATGCACACACAAAATTCATTCTGCAAAGCTATTAAAGTGTTATACTTGCCAACAAGTGTTCATTAAACAAGAATGAAGGATCTTTATGCCAGTTTCTTACCAAAGGCTTTTTAATATTTTAATGGAGAGTAAAGACTATTTATCTGAACTCTGATCAGTTAACGTTCAGATCTGTTATGAAGAAACAAGGAGTCCTTTATAATACCTTTCATAAAAATCCACTTTGCAATGCTTCAAATAAAGACTAAGGACTGTAAAAGATTATGCTGCATATAAACAAAATCAGTATCATTTTAAAATCATATGGTTAGCCCTGGAACTCCTTAGTACATTAGAATGGTGCTGTATTTTTATTTAAAAAGTGGTTAACAAAATCCAATATACAAATGGAACATGTGATTAGAGATGGCACCCATGTCACATGACTTCATCCAGGCTCCAGAAAGCCAGGAGCACACTTAGTGAAATAGAAAAGGGTGGGGAAAGCTCATCTGCTACCTAGGATTTAGAAAGGGAAAGGGAAGAGGAGAGAAGGAAAGAGTAGGGAAAAGAGAAGGAAGGTAAGAGAGAAGAGTAGGGGAAAGGAAGCAAAGAACCTGAACATTTGGTGGTGGTAACTACTTTTTTGTGTTTTGGTTTGTTTGTTTGTTTGTTTGTTTGAGGTAGGGTCTCTCTCTAGTCCAGTCTGACCTGGAATTAACTATGTAGTCTTAGGGTGACCTCGAACTCATGACGATCCACCTACCTCTGACTCCCAAGTGCTGGGATTAAAGGCATGTGCCACCACACCCGGCTGGGAACTACTTTGTTAAGGATTAATTTTTTATCATATATGCATGTGTATATATATGATAAATATACATATCATATGTATATATGTATATGAAAAATATAGAGCCTTCAGATACTGCAAACAAACTCCAGACATATGCGCTAACTTGTGCATCTGATTTACAATGGTCCCAGGGAATCAAATCTGGGTCCTTTGGCTTTGCAGGTAAGCATATTAACCACTAAACCATCTCTTCATCCAGAGAGCTACTTTTTTTTTTTAAATATTTTATTTATTTATTTATTTGAGAGCGACAGACACAGAGAGAAAGACAGATACAGGGAGAGAGAGAGAATGGGCGCGCCAGGGCTTCCAGCCTCTGCAAACGAACTCCAGACGCGTGCGCCCCTTTGTGCATCTGGCTAACGTGGGACCTGGGGAACCGAGCCTCGAACTGGGGTCCTTAGGCTTCACAGGCAAGCGCTTAACCACCAAGCCATCTCTCCAGCCCCAGAGAGCTACTTTTTAAACCAGAATTTAAGGAGCTAAGTTTCTGTCAGGGAGTCCAAGTTTTATATACACACAAAGAAAAAATGCTGATGAAATGAAAGCTGCCTATTACAGGTTATAAGTGTATCTGGACAATAATTTAGTGCCAACATACCATTTACATTCTTTTTCCCCACTCCATTCTAGTAGTCAGTATACAGCACTTACCTTTGTGCATGTATGGAGACCTACAGGCATTGGTATGTGTGTAGGTGTGTGTTTATGCCCAGATAACAGGTATGTTGATAGCCTTCAGGACTTTGCCTCTCACATCTGAATTTGCACATGCCAAAGGTCATACTTGTGCATACCTTGAATGTAACATGTAGAGAACACAAAGCAGAAAGTGTGTCTGGTCTAACAACATTGAAAAGAAAAAAAAAAAAAGCGTCCAGCATTATCGCCACTACTACTAGCCCTATTAGCAATGGTTAATTAAGCTGAAACATCTTGAAAACTTGCTGAGTACCAGGCACTCTTCTCACCACTTTGTTTTCCTATGCAATCTTCTCAACGGGTGTGTTTGTGTTGGGAGGTGGGGGGACTATCAGCCACCTTAGTTTCCAGATGAGAAAGGAGCCTTGGATAGTTGCATCCATAGTTCTTGGGAAAACAACATAGTCTGCATTTTAGAGCCAGATATTTGAACAAGAAACTAAGAACATCAGGAAGAAGAAATAGGACGGATGATCACTAATTCATATTCCTTTAATCTAGATTATTAAAATGACAGGGAGCCTCCAGGGAGGGGGTTGCGAATGCCGTATCAGACAGAGGTGGCAACATGAGCGCCATTCATTCCTGACTGAACTTGCACAAGTTATTTAAGTTTTGGGTTTATGCTTAGGTCAATTAAGATTATAATGTACAACTTAGAGAAGAACTGGGAGAAATATTGAATACATTTTGGGCAATTCTGAGTCATTGAGATAAATTTATGAGAAAAGACAGTAAAAATTATGATATTCCTCTTGTGAACTCCCACCTTGACTCTGTGTGCCCAGAAATGCCAGACTGAAACCAAAGACAGAGCTCGGAATTTGCTCCTCTGTGTTCTAGAATCTACTTATTACACGTGTCTGGTAAGGTTGGCAGTAGGAACCTCTTTTTGTTAGACGTGAGAACAGAATTATAATTATTGTCTAGCTCTTTTGTTTGGCTTTTGAAAAATGAGCTTAACCCAGATAATAAGATACCCTTGAAGCTTTTTCCTCTGGAGTTCTGAGATTCCTAGTAAGGCAAATGGTGACTTGTAGAAAGTCAGCTCGTGATTGGGTTATTTCTGTCTTTGGTCCCAAGGGAGAAGAGAGAGTTCAGGGAGTCTAATGTTTTTATTTTTTTTTTTAATGAGAAAAGAGAGAAGGGTCAGGATTTGGATTAATGAATTTGACATTCAGGCCAATGACCTGCTTAGGTCATGAGGAGAGCATATTTATAGGCTCTGGCTTTAGTTTCTAAGGAGGACTTGTTCATCTAGTGCCAAACCAGAAGGGCTTCCAAGGTCTGTGTTCATGAAGTCATCCAGCTGTTCACAGTGAGGTCACAAACTTCACATCTGCACCCAAAACTTCTAAAGCTAACAGGCTCTACCATATTTCACAGACAGATTGCTTTTCCTATGAAAATACAGCAGGACTGCCAGGGCTTGCTGTCTATGGTGGACAGGTCTCTGAACTCCTGTCTCCCTTCCTGCAAAATAAGAATTACCTGCTTTTTACACATCATGAGGCCAAATAATGGCCAACAATTTGGAAAACACCAGTAGCCAGAAAGTGCCGGCATAAAGAGGCAGATGGGAGAGTGTGTGTGTGTGTGTGTGTGTGTGTGTGTGTGTGTGTGTGTGTTAACCACAAAAGAAATACCCTGTAGAATGTGAAAGGCTAAATTAAGCAGGGTGTGGTAGCACACGTATTTAACAGCAGCATTTTGAGGCTGAGGTAAAAGGACTTCTGTGAGTTTGAGACCAGGCTGAGCTAAACAGAGAGTTGCAAGTCAGCCTGGGCTAGAGACCCTGCTTCAGACAAAAAGAAAGGAAAGAAAGAAAGAAAGAAAGAAAGAAAGAAAGAAAGAAAGAAAGAAAGAAAGAAAGAAAGAAAGAAAGACTGAAAGGCTAAATGCAGGGTGTGTGTGTGTGTGTGTGTGTGTGTGTGTGTGTGAGAGAGAGAGAGAGAGAGAGAGAGAGAGAGAGAGAGACAGATAGACAAACAGACAGACAGACACACACAGAGTGACAGAGACTTGCTTTTTATATGCATATTCATGAGTTTGGGGCCAGCCATAGATGCTGAGTCTCATCAGCAGTTGCTGTCTCCCTTATTTTGTTATTAAAGACAGGGTTTCTGACTGAACTGGAGCTCCCAGCTATCCGGCAAGCTCCAGGATCCTCCTGACTCTCACGCTGCAGCTCAGTGACTACAGGGGTGAGACGCCATCCCTATGCCTGGCTTTTATGGAGCTGCTGGGGATCCACACTATCGTCCTCAAGCTTGTGTGGCAAGTGCGGTACTGACAGCCATCTCCTAAAACCTTCCCCACAAGTTCACTCTTAGGTGTGCAGCTTATTTAACAGATACTGAGAGCGCCGGTTATGTGCCATGCACCGTCCTAAGTGCCTAACAGATATTAACTCATCCAACTTTCTCTTCTGATGCAGCACTCCGCCTAAGAGATTGCTTTATTCTAAAACCTGCAACAGAGATAAGGCTGTCTCTGTACATTAAAATGTCTTGCCTTATAAGGAAGCATTTGACTGCACTGGATTAAACTCATAAAATCTAATGAAGAGTCCTCTTTAATACACATTTCTTTTTTCCTGTTTGGACTTGAAGTGACAACATCACAGAAACACCCTGCAGGTTTTTATCTAAACAGCATCCTATAAAACAATGTCCTCTCGTCAGTCACCACGAATTCAGCACAGTCAAGCTATAAATCTGTCCAAAGGCCAGCAAAGTGCTGAACTTGGCACATCAGTAATAAAATTAGGAATGTGGGTTTATTACATGAACCTTAAGTAGGTTTGGCCAAGATATTAAGATTTTTGCTTATGGCAACCATGGCTAATGTGGGTTGGTATTTTCATTATAACACACCCCACAGCACTTCCTAGGAACATCTCAGGTTTCCAAATTACACAATAACCTCACACTCTCACACTCACTGCTAGGTGCTGCAGCCACCCCCTCCCCCCCATCTCTGAAGCCTCACACACTTTAGGGTACTCAAGGATAGGAAAGACTTTTCAATAATGCTAATTCTGCTGAATAAAATTAGAGCAAATTAATTAATACTTCTATTAACGTAACCTGATTTCACTTTGTTCGAGAACAGAAGCACTTATAGGCTTTTAACATGCGCTTTGAAATATCATTTCAGCTCAGGGCAATTTGGAGAAGTGATTTATAAGCTGTTTCAAATGCTTCTAAAATGGTAAGATTTGAGAAAGCCAAATGTATTGTATGGGAATCAAGTTGTCCTGCCGTCTGGGGTACCTTATTACTTTATTTTTCTAAATGATGAAAGAATGATAAATATGCCCTCTGTCCTGAGATAACATTTATAACCATAGCTTATATTTGCATAGTGGGTGGCATTACCAAAGGGGCCTCATCTGCCTTCTTGCGTCTGATCTCACTGTAACGGTGGGAGTGGGGACAGATACCATTACCTCCATGTTGTGAATGAGAACAGATGGCAAAGACCGGAGTTGGGAATGGGAATCAATCCTAACTCACAGAATGCTATCACACCCACTTGGTCTTTCCACAATTTAGGACTGGTGTGCACAGATAAGTAGGCATCCCAATTCACACTTTATCCCTTTTTTATTGGGTCCCACTCTTTCCCTTGTCCTCAATCCAAGGACTCTCTTTCTCTCTCTCTTTTTCCAATGACAATATCTTGTGCAAATTTACCTTCCATTCCAGGCTTTTTGAGGTTGCCTGCACGGCCACACTGCTTTGTGACAGTGACATTATAAGATTTGGATACAGCCTTGTGGTGGGGAGATGGGGAGCTCACTTTTGCATGCTGCAATCTCAAAAAACCTAGAGATGGGCAAAGTCACCAAAGTTCACTTCATGAAAAATACAACACACTGCGGAGAGCAAGTATGATTGATGCCCGCAGAGCAAACTGTTTATCAGACAAACACATTTTGCAAACTTTGACATAAATTGTTAAGTTGCCTTATCGCCCAGACAATGTAAGACTAGCATCTTAGGAGAAACTTTCCCAAACTCCTTAATGACCTCTAAAAAGCTTTATCTTATCATGATCTGATTTGCTCCTACAATAAATCATTTACAAATAGGTTAAAAGAAAAACTGGTATTAGAAATATGGATTCATTTTCCAAACAAGAGAAGGCTTCAGTGCTTGGCTGGCGATGGCGCGGTTGTGAAGGCTTGATAAAGCACTCAATATGTTTGGTGCTAAAAGATTCAACAGGAGAAAGTGCTGCCGCCTAGTCAGATCTAATTGGAGGCTAATTACACATTTGGTAAATCACGCAGGCCCTTTAATTTTCTTCTTTCCTGCTTTCTGACTTTTATCACTGATGGTAGGGGTGGGAGTAAAAGAGGAAGTTATATTGTTCAATTTCTAGGCTGTCTGATGTTTGAAAATTAAAATGATATCTGGAGGTGGTGGTCTACCCTGGGCAGCTAGGAAGGCAGTGTTAAAATCCTGCCTGTGGTCTATATAATGCAATCTGATTCAATCAAGCCTGCAAAATTAACATGTATTGAGCACCTACTATGAGCCATACAGTGTGCTAGGTATCAGGGATATGAAATGAAGAAGATATTTGTGTCCTTAATGTGTCTTTTATTATGGTGAATCACAACCTCACAACACTTTGCCTTTTTCACCTCTAAAATAATACAATTAGCCCATGTAATTTCTAGATCTGTCTAATTTCTGTGTGGATGATGTTTTGTTTTGTTTTTTTTTCTGCTGCATTTTGTCTGTTTGCTTCTTCTCACATATTTTGCATTTTGTCCCTCCCAGGATTCCAAGCTGGAAGACTGACAATGGAATCCTTTGACCTCTATTTCCTTTCATGATAAACCTAAGGCAGGAAGTCGGAATATTAGTCTCTGGATCACTGGTTTAGCATGGATGAATCGAAAAAGCCGTGTGACTCTATGGAAAACACCTGGTTTACTCAAGATGGCCCTGTGTAACTCTACACCAGCCTGGCATCTGCACTTGCTCAAGGCTTTGAGAAGAGCTTGGGGACATCACTGACATCGCTAGAGTATGGCTAGAGGACAACTGTTGCTGGAGCACCAGGAGAGCGCCACGGACACCGGGGCACGAGGAGAGCGCCACGGTCACTGGGCACAAGGAGAGCGCCACGGTCACTGGGCACAAGGAGAGCGCCACGGTCACCAAAGTAGGAGGAAAGCGCAACGGTCAAGAAAGAAAGAGAAGGAGAGAGAGAATGAGTGCCCCAGGGCTTCCAGCCACTGCAAACCACCTCTAGATGCATGTGCCACCCTGTGCATCTGGTTTACATGGGTCCTGAAGAACTGAACTGACTTCCTTTGGCTTTGCAGGCAAGAGCCTTAACTGCTAAGCCATCCCTCTAGTCCCATGTTCATTCTTATAATAGCTTAAGTTCTTGCTTTGCCATTGGAAGGACATGGCACCATTTTATTTATGTTCTCCTTGTGAAAAGAATATTTAATATGAGATCTAGCCTCGTAACAGATATTTTCATACAGCATTGTTCACTATAGGTACTGTTCAGGAGAACTCAAACATTCATCTGATATGGTAGCAACTTGATGAAGCTTCCTGCTTCTCCCTGCAACCTCTGTCAACCACATTCTGTTCTCTCCTTTTGTGTGATCATTTCTGATACCTCATTTAAATGGAATCAAGAATTTTGTTCTCTTGCGACTGCCTTATTCCACTTAGCATCATGCCCTAAAAGCTGTTCTATGTTACATATTGTAGCATTTTCTCCTTTTTAGTAGCTGAATATTATACTATTATGTGCAAATTCATGCATTACATAATGTCTTTTTGGTTTCATGATAGATTGTATAAATGTCCAGGGTCCCCTGAAGATTCTTATCAGATACTGTCAGGAGTAATCCATGAACACCACAACCTTCCCCCCTTCCTTTCCTTCTCTCTCTCTCTCTCTCTCTCTCTTTCTGTTTGAGACAGAGTCTCCCTACAAAGCATAAACTTCTTGCCATATTCTCCCGAGTACATACACATGCCACCATGCCAGGATATTCAATATTTCCTTTATCCATTCACTCATCAAATGACTTACAGGTTGTTCCTACCTCTTGTCTGTTTTTAATAAATGTCTCAGTGAGTGTGAGAGTGCTAAGATCTCTTCTATTAAGTTAATAGGATTTTCTGATAGTCTATGATGAAATAATGAGGCACTATAAAGATTTGTCTAGACTGAATTATGTCTCCCAGATTCCTTTCACTGTGTGCTGTTGGCTAAGGGGAGCAGCCAAAGGCATTCTTTGGAATGACAGTTGGAATGCTTGAAGCGGTAGCCAGTGTCCTGCATTCTCATATGGTCCTCACAGGTTTTCTGTCACTTTTGCACACATGGATTTATGAGCTGGCTTATTTTACTGATGTGGGACAGCAAGTGAGGCACGTTCTTCTGAATTCCCCATTAGGTAATTCAATATCTGGGGAAGCTGAAGGTAATGACCTTCTGCAACATGTGACTATCATCAAGGCTAGAGGCAGAGAATTGACATGAGTTCTGATGTGTGTTAGTGGGTTCTACCTTATCCGTGACCTCCTTCCCCTAACATCATCTTCTTCTCAACTCCATGCCCCACCCCCAGGACTTGAAGTTCTCACCTGCATTCTAAAGGAAATAGCCTTATACTAACTGTTTAGCTTGATCCTATAGTTCTGTAAGAATAAATTCTCATACTCAGTTAGTTATCTTTATTTAATTTATAGTCATGTACCACATACATTTTTTTGAAAAAATATTTTATTTATTTATTTGCAAGCTGAGAGAGAGGGAACTAATGGGCACACCAGGGCTTCTAGCACCTTGAAGAAACTCCAGCTACATGCACCATTTTGTGCATCTGACTTTACATGAGTACCGGGAAATCAAACCCAGGTTATCAGGCTTTTCAGGCAAACATATTAACAACAACTGAGCAATCTCTCTAGCCCTCTCATAGCATTTTTTGTTAAGGATAAATTATACATAAAATAGTGACCCCATAATAGTTTATATCACCTGGGAATATTACAGGTATCTCAGTTTTTTTTTTTTTTTTGTAAATAGACTGTATGCCACAAATGACAAAAAGTCAACTATTGATATAGTTCTCAGAATATATCCTTGTCATTGATACACACACAATAACTGTGCATAAATATCTATGCATCTACATACATTCTTGCAATATATATCTCCAGCACATATCTGTACAGTTATCATCTCATATATCCCTATACATACACTCATACATATGCATCTATCCCAATAATTCTGTTTCTCAAAATAAGCTATGATTGATATACTGATTAAGCATTTTGGAAAACTAGACTTTAGGTATACTCTGTAGATTCAATCTACTCTTCCTGCTTCCAGCCAGCTGATCAGCCACAAACAAGCGTTCAAAGTCATCTCCAAGCAAAAACACTTTCTGTTTTACAATAGCTCATTTGTCACAAGGGCATAAAAATGATTTATTACTGGGCTAGAGAGATGTCTTAGCAGTTAAGTGCTTGCCTGTGAAGCCTAAGGACCCCGGTTCAAACTTGCTTCCCCAGGACCCACGTCAGTCAGATGCATAAGAGGGCACATGCATCTGCAGTTTGTTTGCATTGGCTGGAGGCCTTGGCGTGCCCATTCTCTCTCTTTCTCTCTCTCTCTCTGCCTCTTTCTCTCTCTGTCACTCTCAAAAGAAAATCTAAGAGGATGAAAATAAATTATATGGAATTAAAATTTTTTTAATGAATTATTATTATTATTATTACTTTTTGCTTGTTTTTTTGAGGTAGGGTGTCACTCTAGTCAATGCCAGCCTGAAATTCACTATGTAGTCTCAGGGTAGCCTCGAACTCACAGTGATACTCCTACCTCTGCCTCCCAAGTGCTGGGATTAAAGGCATGCACCAGCGACCACACCTGGCACGAATATTTTTGTCATGAGCTATGATATAAAAAAAATCTCCAAGAAAGGCTAATGAGCACACAATTGCCTTAATGACCCTTATGATGAATTCTGTGTGTCAACCAGCATGGACCATGAGTTGAGTGTGACTGGGGAAGTGTTTACAGATGAAGTTGGCATTTGAATGGATGGATTCAGGCCATTGCTGTCTTCAGTGCAGTTGGCTATCACGCAATCCTTGGAGGACGCATAGGACAGCAGGAGATAATGCATCACAATCTCCACATACAGGAAGAGTGCCCATTTTCTGAAATGCTTGGGCTTAGAAACCTATCAGTTCAGAGATTTATTTTTATTTTTGTATTTTATGATATTTGCATATGCACAATAAAAATCATATGGGCAGCATCCATGTCTAAACATGTAATTCATACATGTTTATACCCTTGATACACATAGCCTGAAAATGGTTTTAACCATGATTTTTAGTGCCCCTGCCTTTTGACTATGACCTGTCAAATGAAGTCAGCTGTGGGATGTTCTACTTGTGACATCATGTGAGACTCAGAACCTTAGGATTCTGAAGCAGTTTAGATTACAGGCTGGAGTGGCTCATCATGTGCTATAGAGTCCCTGGATGGTTTCTTTAAAGAAGACCAATGAAGACAATCCCTGAAGCCAACTCTGAAGATTCTCCAACAGGAGAGATGGGTGGATGGGTCTGAGGAAACACAAACACACAAACAATGACTTTTGAAACCACTAGGTAGGTAGAATTGTTACCAGTTGGGATGAAGGTCTTCATTATATTTTCTATATCCCTCAAGATCACCATGAAGCAGGAAGTATTAACAGCGTCATGGCAGTCAGTATTGGCTTACTGTGGAGGGACAAAGGTTGGCTGGGTTGGGCACTGAAAGGCCACGGGAGGGGCATATATTCTATTTCTTGAACATCCCTTCTTTCATGCTCCATAGCTCAAGGCCAAGTACAACCAAGAAATAATGCTTTTGATAGGAGTGGAGCTAGGACCACAGCTATAGGGAAATTTGTGAGGGTCATCGCAAATTGTCTGTGTTGAACAAGAAGAGCTAAAGGTGGGCTGGAGGGATGGCTAAGAAGGCAAGGTGTTTGTCTGAAAATCAAAAGGATCCAGGTTTGATTCCCCAGGACCCACGTAAGCCAAATTGCACAAGGGGTGCATGTGTCTGGAGTTTGTTTGCAGTGACTGGAGCCCTGGTGTGCCCATTCTTTCTCTCCCTACCCATCTTTCTCCCTCTTTCTCTCTGTCAAATAAATAAATACATAAACAAAATTTTAAAATATTTTTAAAAAGAAGAGCTAGAGGCTAGGATTAATATTAAATCTCTACCCGGATCTCCGGCTTCCCAACTGCACTTAACAGACTCACATGTATAAACTAGGGCCTACATGTTTATTCCTTCAGAAGAGAAATTACTAGCTAAGGCAGTTGAAATCCTGAGAGTAAGTTGAGCTCTGAAGGATAGATGAAATGTTTGAGATCTACAAACATTATATGAAAATACAAACACTAAAACCATGTTCTGTGCATGTGAAACAGAATTAATAGGCCAAAACCAACAAGAATTTAGAATAAGCATAATAAACATTTTCAGACTGGGATCTTGGTAACATAATACAACTTCAAAGTGTAAACAGACATCAGATTGAAACCTGGGGAAAACATAGCAGACAAATCTAAAAACTCCATAAACACGTAATATGGCAGATATATCTGAAACAAATTAGTAAATTGGAATATAAGAAGATAAAGGCAGGTGGTGAAGAGAGGAAGAACAGGAGTTCAAGGCCAAGCTAGCCTTCATGGGGAGATGGAGGTAAGTCTGAACTACATGAGACATCTCAAGAACAAAGAAAGAAAGAAGAGAAAGAAAGAGAGAAGAGAGAAAGAAAGAAAAAGGAAAAAAGGAAGGAAGAAAGAAAGTGACAAATTGATATAGGAAAAAAAGGTAGTGAGGAAAGGAGAGAAAAGAAGGAACAGAAAATGGGAGGCATAAAGAGTAGTTGTATGTGTTTCAATGCAAGATATGTACATGTATAGACTATAATCACCCCCTTAATATGTATTAATTTAACAAAAAGAAAACTGACAAAAATGCAAGATGTAGATGTTAGAACAGGAAACACCAAGGTATTTTAACAGAAACACTTTAAGAGATAAAAAATAAGTGACAGAGAAAATACTTGATGAACTACTTGAGAATTTATGAGAAACAAATCACACTTATTTATTGTATTAGCTCAGGTATGATCACCCAAGAATGCTGTAAGCAAAACAATCCTCTCCCTGGAATTTTACAGCTGAGCCTCAGAGCATCCCAGTATGTTCTGCAGCTTCTAAACTGAAAGCTCAGACCCATGGGAAGGAAAAGGAATTTGACATCAGAGTTCACTGGGTAGATAGTCAGCAAAACGAGGGATTATACTGGCAATATGGTACATGTTACACACTTGATAGAAAACCTGTGTTTACTACTTAATGGAATGTTGTTAGGTTCCAAAGACAGGCAGAAAAATGCACTTTTCACTTCTCTTTGAGGAGCAGGATATTTGCCTGGAGCTGGGGGTGGTTATACCCTGACGGCCATTTTCTATGCATCAATTTCCCACCTCAGGTCCTCTGGTGCCTTGGGATTCTCTGTGACACCTCCTAACCACCCTGTTCCCCAAGGCCGGTACCTAGAGGTAGGCAGGATCAGTGCAAGTAATCCAATCAATGTATTTAGAAAGTGTAACATTCATTGGTCCAATAAATAATTTGTGATATTTCTTCTCCACTGAGTATTTGATTAATTTAACCAAGAACAAATTTACTCAATAGACTATAGAAATTGAGTAAACCAAACATACCCCATCAATAAATATTTGCTATGTAAAGCGCAATGTTGAATTCAATAAGAAAATCAAAGTGGATCACATATAGCTCCTATAAATGTGGAAGCTAAGGAGTTATATATAAAAATCCAAGGTAAAATAAGTATCTTAAAAAATAAGTGGGGGGACTTCTGATTAAAATGGCAGTGTAGATACCACACCAAAGCAGCCTGGGGGGGAAAAGAAAAAAAAAACAGCAAAATACACACTTTTACTAAAAAGTGAGGTGTATAGGAAATTGAAATGGCAGCAGAGAAGTAGGAGAGATCCAGAGCATACAGAGCCCACACAGGCCAGCAGAAGTGGCTCCATCAGGTCCGTGGACCACAGGAAAAGCCAGGTGAGGGTGGTTTCCACTCACGCCGGAGCTCTCTGCAAACTCAAGAAATGTTAAGGGAGAACATCAGTGAACAACGGAGGGGCAGATCACAAGGTAGAAGAACACATGGGAGAGAACTAGAGCAGCATCGGCAGCCTCCCCACCACCTCCCACCTCCAGTGCCCGGATCCAGGGAAGAGAGCAGTGATCCAGGGACCCGGCCATGCCTACTTGAACTGACAGTGGAACCCAAACAGGAGCACAGGTAACTGGGTTTACACCAGGGAAAGGAATCACCTGGTCACAAGCTGACTTGAATCCCTCAACAGACCAGAAATCTTAACCTCCTTGTTGTCAGGATTAAGGGAATGGGTGAGGCACCACATAGCCTAAGGGACAGACAGAGGATCTGGTTGTCATAATACCTACTCTTGGATAAATACTCAGAATGGCTTCTCATTGATAGTATACATTGTTTAGTTAAATTTTAGAAACTATCTGTATTTGGTTCCACTCAGTCTACTTGAATACTCCATAGCAGACAAACCCATCACCTAGGGCCACTTTTGTAGATACTCTGAGAGTCTTGAGAGTCACACCTATCACCTTAAGCTCCTACCCTGAAGTTATATAACATCAGATTGATTGATACATCTAATAATACCCAGCCAACTAGAAAATCCAATCATTAAATAGTTCAGGATGCAAAAGTATAAATAGTATAACACAAGAAACACCAAAAATCAAGACAATATAAATCCACCAAAAAGTATTAATACACCAGAAATGACCTCCAGTGAGAACCAGTTAGAGGAAATGCTTGAGAAAGATTTCAAAAGAATGATTATAAATATGATCAAAGAAGTCAAAGAAGAAATCAAAGGAATGAAAGAGGAAATCAAAGGAATCAAAGAAAACACAGGACACCAATTTAATAAAATAAAGAGGTCAATACTAGACATAAGGAAATAGAAATAATAAAGAAAAACCAGTCAGAATTACTAGCAATGAAGAACACAGTTAGTGAAATAAAAAAAACACTGTAGAAAATCTCACCAGCAGAATGGATGAAGGAGATCTAAGCTAGAAGACCAAGTGGCAGATTTAATACAGTCCAACAAAGAGAAAGACAAACTAATAGAAAAGTATGAGTGGGAATTTCAAGATATTTGGGACACTATGAAAAGATCAAATATAAGAATTCAGGGCATAGTAGAAGGAGAAGGATTTCACTCCAAAGGCATAGTAGGCATCTTCAACAAAATCATAGAAGACAACTTCCCCCAAATTGGGAAAGAGGTGCCAATGCAGATATAGGAATCCTTTAGAACACCAGCCAGACAAAACCTGGAAAGAACCTCTCCTCGCCATATTATAATCAAACTACCAAACACACAAACCAAAGAAAAAATATTGAAAGCAGTCAGAGGGAAAAATCAAGTTACCTACAAAGGCAAGCCTATCAGGATTGCAGAAGATTACTCAACACAAACTTTAAAAGCCAGAAGGGCATGAGATGATATATTCCAAGTACTGAAAGATAACAACTGTCAACCAAGGTTACTTTATCTTGCAAAACTATCCATTCAAAGACAGAGAAATAAGGACATTGCATGACAAAAGCAAGCTAAAGGAGTATTTGAAGACAGAAGCAGCTCTACAGAAAATATTTGAAAGAATCCTCCATGATGAAGAAAAAGAAAAGCACACATATAAGGAACCGGGAAAAAACAAACAATACTCAAATACTACTTAAGACAAGAGATCAAAGGTAAAACCAGAAGAACTACAAAAAAAATGGCAAGCATAAATACACACCTTTCAATAATATCTCTTAATATCAACGGCCTCAATGCCCCAACCAAAAGGCATAGGGTTGCAGACTGGGTTAAAAAGCAGGATCCTTCAATATGTTGCCTCCAAGAAACCCCCCTTTCTATGTAAGATGGACACTACCTTAGGATGAACGGTTGGAAAACGGTGTTTCAAGCAAATGGACCTAGAAAACAAGCAGGGGTTGCTATTCTAATATCTGACAAGGTAGACTTCAGTCCAATATTAGTTAAGAAAGATAAGGAAGGCTACTTTATATTGAGTAAAGGCACCCTCCAACAGGACACTACAATCCTAAACATATGTGCACCTAACATGGTGGCCCCCAAATTCATCAAACAAATGCTATTAGAACTAAGGTCACAGATAACACCAAACCTAGTGGTAGTGGGTGACTTCAACACCTGCTGTCATCAATTGACAGGTCACCCTAGGAAAAAGTAAACAGAGAGGCATCTGGACTAAATGAGGCCATAGAATAAATGGACCTAACACATATCTACAGGACATTTCATCCAAATGCTGCAGAATATACATTCTTTTCAACAGCACATGGAACATTCTCTAAAATAGACCATATATTAGGACACAAAGCAAATCTTAACAAATACAGGAAAATTGAAATAATTCCTTGCATCCCATATTACTACAATGGAATCAAACTACAAATCAATAGCAAGAAAGGCTATAGAGCATACACAAAATCATGGAAATTAAATAACACACTATTAAATGATGAATGGGTCAATGAAGAAATCAAGAAGGAAATAAAAAAACTTATACAGTCAAATAATAATGAGAATACAACATACCAAAATTGCTGGGACACAATGAAGGCAGTCCTAAGAGGTAAATTTATAGCTTTAAGTGCCTATATTAAGAAATTAGAAAGGTCGCAAATAAACGACCTAATGCTTCACCTTAAAGCCTTGGAAAAAGAAAGAAAAGGCAAACCAAAAACCAGTAGACAGTAAGAAATAATAAAGATTAGGGAATAAATTAATGAAATAGAAACCAAAAAAAAAAAAAAAAAAATCCAGAGAACCAATGAAACAAAGAGTTGGTTCTTTGAAAGGATATACAAGATGGATAAACCCTTAGCAAATCTGACCAAAAGAAAGAGAGAAGACACAAATTAATAAAATTAGAGAAGAAAACTTAACATCACAACAGGTGCCATTCACATATAACAAGCCAGCAACACCCTGATATCAAAACCAGGCAAAGATAGAACAAACAAAGAAAATGACAGATGCAAAAATTCTCAACAAAATATTGGCAAACAGAGGCTGGAGAGATGGCTTAGTGGTTAAGCGCTTGCCTGTGAAGCCTAAGGACCCCGGTTTGAGGCTCGGTTCCCCAGGTCCCACGTGAGCCAGATGCACAAGGGGGCGCACGCGTCTGGAGTTCGTTTGCAGAGGCTGGAAGCCCTGGCGCGCCCATTCTCTCTCTCCCTCTATCTGTCTTTCTCTCTGTGTCTGTCACTCTCAAATAAATAAATAAATAAAATTAAAAAAAAAATATTGGCAAACAGAATACAAGAATATATCAGAAAGATCATTCACCCTGACCAAGTAGGCTTTATCCCAGAGATGCAGGGATGGTTCAACATATGGAAATCGATAAATGTAATACATTATATAAATGGACTGAAGGACAAAAATCACATGATCATCTCATTAGATGCAGAGAAAGCATTTGACAAAATCCAACATCCCTTCATGATAAAAATCCTACAGAGACTGGGAATAGAAGGAACATGTTTCAGTATAATAAAGGCTATTTATGTGAAGCCGACAGCCAACATATTACTAAATGGGGAAAACTGGAAGCTTTTACACTAAAATCAGGAACAAGACAAGGGTGTCCACTATTCCCCACTTTTATTTAATATAGTACTGGAAGTCTTAGCCATAGCAATAAGGCAACAGATGCACACAGAAGGGATACAAATTGGAAAGGAAGAAATCAAGTTATCATTATTTGCAGATATGTGTATATATAAAGGACCCTAAAGACTCTACCAGCAAACTTTTAGAGCTGATAAACACCTACAGCCATGTAGTAGGATACAAAATAAATACACAGAAATCAGTAGCATTCTTATATGCAAACAACAAAAACACAGAGGATGAAATCAGAGAATCACTTCCACTCACAACTACATCAATCAATCAATCAATAAATAAAGTACCTTGGAATAAACCTAACCAAGGAAGGAAAGAATCACTACAATGAGAACTTTAAAACTCTCAAGCGAGAAATGGCAGAAGACACTAGAAAGTGGAAAAACATCCCTTGTTCCTGGATTGGAAGAATCAATATTGTGAAAATGGCAATCTTACCAAAATCAAAAAAGGTGGAGGGAGGGCTATTCAAAATTTAAGAGGATACAAATAAATCATATGGAATCCTTCAGTTTTGGACAATGGAACACTCAGGAGCCATAGATTATTGTTAGAAAATTTTCAGTGCCAGGGATGGGATTCCTCCAGTGAGTTGTTGCCCATGGAGGTCCCTGTTGCCCCCATAACATTATAGGTCATTGATGAGGCCCTTGGTTTCCCATCTGAAATAGATGGTAAAATCCTATTGCTGAAGACTCCACATACTTGGGCTGTAAGGCCACTGAGAAATCCTGCTGGAACTGAGCTGATAACCTCCTCCATGTAGACCAGCTGACAGAAAGCTAGAAGAAGCCATTCTACATGTGGGTCAATGGAGAAAGTGATACTACCAGTGAGGATACTCAACAGTGAACACTCAAGACTTATAATTGGTCACCCAGGCCAAATGAGCCAATGGGTGCAATAGTGGCATGTCTGTCATGGTGGAAACCAACTGCCCTCCAATTGGACTAGAGGCCTGCTCCATGGGAGGGAATACATCCCTGATACTGAAAACTTAAAACAGAATAGTCATGAGCCCTAGGGGTGTAACATCTTTTGATGTCTGGATAAATGCACATGCTATGCTTATCAAATTGCCCAGTGAGCACTTCTCTTAATATTTATACCATTATATTAATGCTACTCTCACTTTGGGTAGAGAATCTTCTCTTTTCAGATGGCAGTGTTCTTGGGATGACTCAGAAGGTATCATAGTGCTGTAAAGAAGTGACTGGAATACTGAGTAACATCTCGGTTACACCTTCCAAGGCTCAGGGTCTAATGTGGAAGAGGTGGCAGAAAGAATATAAGAGCCAAAGGAAGGGTAGGAATCCTTACAACGTGCTCCCTCCAGACATAAAATGGCCTGGATATCCATGATCTTACAGTGCCTGACACTATCTACACAAGACCATCATAAGAGGAGGAAAGGATCATGACATCAAAATAAAAGAAAGACTGATTGAGATGGGAAAGGGATATGATGTAGAATGGAATTTCAAAGGGGAAAGTGCAGAGAGGTAGGGTGTTACTATGATATATTTTTTATAATCCTGGAAAATGTTAATAAAATTTGAGAAAAAAAATAAGTGGTAAGCAAGAGAAAGAAGAAAGTGACTTATAAATTCAGAAGATAGGGATATCATTTCATTTAACATAATGAAAACCTTCACTCTTCATGGAGGAAATAGTGTTTGGTTTGGGAATCAGATGGAAGGATCGGATTACTATAGAGGGAGAAGTGACAGTAGATGAAGTCAGGGCAGAAGCATAGAGAATGTTACTTCAAAAGTTTCAAACTCTCTATGGCTGGGAGTGTGGTTTGCGAGGAAAGAGGAAGGTAAGCATAGAAAGATTGGCTGGGTTCACATTGTAAAGGAATTCAAACAAATCCAGAAAACTAGACTAAATGTAGTGAGCCACATGGACCACTGGAATACCACACGGGATGGATAGAAAAGACCAGATGTTTGAATGAAGACTGATTTTGCATCAGTTAAACATATACGGTGGGTCTAAGACTACAGTTCAATTGTAGAGATCTCATTGAGCATGTGTAAGGCCCTGGGTTCAGCACTGCATTTGCAGCATTGATTTAAAAAAAAAAAATTATACATTGTGTGGGAGAACTCTAGAAGCAGAAGTATGGCTGTAACAATTTGAGGAAAGGAATAATTAAAATTCTAAATTGAAGAGATAGTAACGGGGAGAGCAAAGGTGGGGAAACGGTGACTGTTTGGAAATCAGCTAAGTATGGATGTGAGGATAGAATAGGAACAAAGATGGCTGATCATGGTCCCTGGAAAACATCTACAAATTACATGATGTAAGGTATCCATGTCTAATACTAGCTTCTGTAAGTGGGCAGAAGAGTAAATAGCCATACACACATACACAGCATGAGCAGACACAAGCATGCACACTTTCTATCCAAGAGCCAAGCCACACTCACTCGTGCACAACCAAACCTGTCCTTTTCAACATTCTAGTCAACTACAATATCCACACATTCTGGACTTCTGTCATTCTTCACCTAATAGCTCATGAAAACTCAAACTACTCAACTTATTTCAGATGAGTCGCCTATAATATCAGCTTAACTTAAAATTTAGTAAGGACAAATGCCATTTAATCCCAGCCTTGAGCTCCCAGATCTTCCCAGGCTTTTGGATTTGTAGAAACCAAAGAATAGGGGCTGGGGATTGGAGTGGGTGCACAGAAGTTTTGTTTTGCAAGCAAAATCTTACATTAAGCTATATGAAATAAATTTACTTCAACTTAATATAGGAAATCATATGCAAGTTCCAGTCTTTATATTTTATAGCTGTCCTTAATTCTACATCTTCCTACTGCACACAACACAGACATAAAACATTTCATCACAGTGTTGAGGAGAGTTTTCTTAAAAAAAAATAAGGGAAGGCAAGAAACATTCTTTCTGAGTGACAAATGTCTTCAAATGTCTCCACATGCCCAATGATGTTAATGCCACTTGACAATCCTAAGTTCTATGTCAGGGTCACCAAACTGCAGACCTGACTGGGAATAGATGGGGACATAGGCAGTGGAAGAAGCAGTGTAAAAACTCAGAGCTATGCTTTTCAAGATCTCATTTTCGTGATAAATGTTACGATAAAATGAGCATTTTGTTGTTAAACATTTGTCATACAGCATTTAAGTCACATTTCATAGGGCAAGTGTCACAATTCCGTTCATATTAACACATTCCTTGCCTTTCCTTGCTCACTGCCATGTTTACGTATGGTGAGGCCTGAGTGTGCCCACACACCTGCACACACACATACACACAGAATATACACACCTCACTTACCATCCTGGTTATCAAAAGTTAATGGGCTCTGAAATTGATACAATTCCAATATTGCAGCTCATAAAAACTGGAGTGATATTTTATTGTGACCTACATCATTCACGTTTAAGGATCCAGGGGGGAATTAGGGCACCCTTGTGCATTTCACCTACATAACTGCTTCATTCATCAAATTCAATGATATCTTTTCTAAAAACTCGCAGGATGCATAAATAGGCAAACGTGACATCTTGATAATTTTTAAGTGTACCATACAGTAGTGTTAAGTACACTTACCTTGTTGTACACCAAGCCCTCCAAGTTTCAACTCATAAAACAGAAACTTCTTGTTTATGCAGCAAGAAAACCCCATTTCTCCTTCTCCCACCTGCCGGCAGCCCCTGTTCTATTTTGTTTCCTTATGGATCTGACTGCAGAAACCTGGTGCGAGAAGAAGCATATATTATATCTTTTGGTGACATAATTTCTCATGGCTTGTTCATGTGCATCTGATCTACTTCCTTTTGAAGTTGAATAATATTCTGCTGGATGAAGGGACCATACTTTGTTTATTTAATCAGCCACCAACATAAATTGCTTTCACAGCTGCTATACACATGTGTATAAAAAATATCATTTTGAGAACATGAACTCAATTATTTTATTCACATACCTAATATTGTAATTATACTTTATACATTGAAGACTGCCGTACTATTTTTCATAGGAAATGCACTGATTGAAACAGTTTCACTTACAGAGCACACAAACAAGTTCTGATTTCTCCACGTCTTTTCTAACACTTGTCATTTTATTTCTCTTTCTTTCTGAAGAGTTGAATATGCATGTGCATGTGTATATTCATGTGTGTGCACATGTGTGTGGAAAACAGAGGACAACTTCAGGTGCCACCCTCAGGAGCATTGTCCACTCCTTTGGAATGGGGTCGCTCCTGGGCCTGGAACTCACCAGTTAGAGTAGACTGGCTGCCCAGTGGGCCCCAGGGATCCTCCTTGTCTCCACTCCAATGCTTGGATTACAGGTGCACTCCATCATATCTGACAAAAGATATAGGTTCTATACGGGTTATGGGGTCAAACTTAGCTTCTCATGCCCACAAGGCAAGCACTTGACTGACACATCTCTCCAGATGCCTCCATTTTTATTGTATTCGCAGCCACTGGGAAGGGTGTGAAATGGATCCTCATGGTGGATTTGACTGACATTTCCCACTTGAATAATTATGCCAAGCAGCAGTTCATATGCTTGTTGGCCTAGGTGACAGCTGTTGACTTGCTGACTAAAAAAAGTGAGAGGACAAAGATGAAAAGCAAAATTCCTACATTGCTAAGGACTTTGGAGTGCCAATCAACAAAATAAACATGTTCTCTAGACAGGGCCAGGGCTTCGCAAAAGAAATACATAAAACCAAATAGTTAAAGAGGAATCTGCGTGCAAGTAGGTAGTGAAGATAGGATGGGGTAGGAACCACAAAAACAAGAAACAAACAAAAAAACAAACAAACAAGTAACTCTCCTCAGACCTGGACTTCCTAGAGGAAAGAAAGAACTTTTGTATCCCAACCATTTCATGCACAGGGACATTTTTATTACTGTGTCTTTCATAAATATTTGTTAACAAGTGAATAAACTCATTCCTTACACATGTGATGTTCAAAAACAAATTTCCAGTGCAAGCATTTTCTGTTCTTTCTAAGCGATGAGTTTCACTGTGGATCAGGACACACTGTGCTCTTGTAAGCCTTCAGAAAACAGTTGCCTTTGAAGAGGTGTGAATTTTCCTTACTTTCCTTAAAAGGGTGCTAACTTCAAAAGGCGACCTGGTGAGTGTTAAAAAATTAACACATTTAATTCAGTAGCCCAAACATCACCCTCGGCTCTGTGAACCTGAAATTGAACTGGTAGACTGAACTGACTTGGGCTTGGATGCCAAAAACTTCATCACTCAGCACTAATGCGGACCAGGGCAAACGTGTTCTTTCCTCGCACTGGGGAGGGCAGCAGCTCCAGGGCGACGATGCTAGCAGAGCATAAAAGCAGGAGACAGCTAGTTATAAAGTCCACTTCCAGACCTTTCTAACCCCTTAAACCTGCTTTAAAAGCTACTTTACTGCAGAGAATGTGCACTTTAGCCCGCTATCATCAAAAGAAACCTCTTTTTATTAAGAGCGGAATTGTTTATTTGTGGAGAAAATTGAAATATCTTCCCTGTGTCCCCTTCCCCTCTTTCCTTCTATCTCATTGTACACAAACATACATATCTTTTCCAGTCCCTTGTCATTTTGTGTGACATCCATCAATATATTACTTGGACCTTCTTTTCTCTCAGCCATCCTTGCTTAGAAATGATCCTCACCAGTAGACGTTTGGTCAGGGGAAGCAAAGAAAATGTGTAAGAGCAGCTGTCAGGCTCCCCATCAGGGATCCCTCATGCTGAAAGGAGCTCCGAGGGCACCAGGTCTCCCCCTCTGCCTCTGGACATGACTGCACTTAGCTGGGGCCATTATAAAGGCTTTTATGACACACGGAGGTAAGACATCACAGGAACGTGGTAGAATCCACATAGCAGCACCCAGAAGAGAAAGAAGTTTTGAAATTTAAAAAAAAAAAATACTGAAAGAATTGAAGAGCACTAGGCCATGACCCAGGCTACAGTTTTGCTAAAGCTGATGGCAGTTGACAATGCCTGAGTGCTTCTAAAAGGGACAGAATGGGTTGTTGAGTGGCCTTCTCAGCCGTGGCTCGGGAGCTCTGACAATGGCAAGCAGGGGCCCAAGCCCACCTCACCTGGCTGGTACATTTCCAGATCCATCCACCCATGCTCACTGGGTCATGCATTGTTTCATCCATGGAGATTCATTAAGCACTAGCAACAGACCAGCACTTGGCTAGGTGTCGAGGACAAATGTGTGACTATGACCTGTTAATTGAATTAAAGGTCTTGCAGTGTTGCACAGAAAGGCAGACATTAAAACATGAATTAAAATGCAGGCTGGGGAGTCTGGCAATATCAGAGACAGAAGCAAACGCTAAGAGCGGGAGAGAATCTGTCTCTTGATAAGTTAGGGAAACCACTTTTGGAACATTTTCTTCACATTCTTATCTCTCTCCTAATGTCTGTTTCTTCATTTGCACTATTGTTGGCTCATGAGCCTCTTCATTTCTTTTTTTTTTTTTTAAATAGTTTATTTTGTTTATTTATTACAGAGAAAGGCAGAGAGAGAGGGAGAGAGAGCGAGAATGGGTGTACAAGGGCCTCTAGCCACTGCAAACCGAGTCCAGACACATGTGCCACCGTATACATCTGACTTATTTAGGTTCTGGAGAACTGAACCTGGGTCCCTAGGCTTCATGGGCAAATATCTTAACCTCTAAGCCATCTCTCCAGCCCTTCCTTTCTTTCTCTACCTTCTCTACTAACTGGGGTTCAGAGCCTGTAAGTGATAACCCCAAGATTGTGAGGGACATCTACCTGCTTAATTTGTTAGGTTACATTCATATTTATTCAGTTCCTCTAATGGGCCTGTCACTTGTCTAAGCATTCTACGTGAATTCTGCTACTTTTGTCTGGATAGCCCTATTTTCTGTCATTGTTTTTCAGGTGTGGGACATGATACATGAAGAAGCTTTGTGACTTGCAAAGGTGGGGACTAAGTCACAGGGAGCCAGAATTGGAAGCCAGGTATTTATATGCTGCATTCCTGAGCTCAGCAGTCACAGGTACAATAGTTGACCTCACAGGGCGGATTAGAGGAAGCGGGTGCTGAGACCTGCACAATACTGGGCCCATCAACATATTAGAGAACATAGGCTCCCATCTCTTCCTGAGAAGTTACTGACAGCTAATGGTTGCTGGAAAGTGAGAGATATTTTCTTCAGTGGTGTAGTCACTGGTAGGTTAGGGTTAGTGCAATATGCTCTTGTAAATCACCTTTCAATCATATTCATTCAGGCAAACTTAATTCAACATACACACATGAGAGAGAAAAATACAGCAAAATAGAATTAAGCATATTTGGTTCAGTGGAAGAGGAGTGTTGAAAGGGGGTCAAGAGAAAGCAAAGGCAGAAGACTGTGATAAAAATACATTATATATAGGCTGGAGAGATGGCTTAGCAGTTAAGGCACTTGCCTGTGAAACTTACAGGCCGAGGTTCAATCCTCTAGTACCCATGAAAGCCAGATGCACAAGGTGATGCATGCATCTGGAGTTTGTTCTCAGTGGCTAGAAGCCCTGGTGCACCCATTCTCTCTCCATCTGCCTCTTTCTCTCTCCCTCTCCCAAATAAATAAATAAATAAACAATAAAACATTCAAAATATATTTTGTACAGGTACACTAACATCAAACAAGCAAAAAGAAAAACTTTGCGTGCTGTCAGAACAGTAAGCCAAGAGCAGGGGCAGAGTGATATGTTTTATATGTTTTGCAGACAGACCTAGGTAGAGATGATGCAAGAGCGCAGTGTCCTCAAGGAAGAGAACATGACACATAGCTCAAGGATGGCGATGTCCTACATGTCCAGGGAGGAGAGAGCTTTGCATTTTGAGAGCACTTGAAGGGTGGGAAGGAGAGGCAGGGGACGGGAGGGTGGAAGGACCAGCTTCCATCCTCACATGGTGCATGAGCCGGGAGATATCACTCAACCTTTCCGAGTCTTGGCTTCCTGTTTCAAAACAGGGGTGGTGATGTCATGTACCACAGAGGTTGTTATGAGGCCCATGCCAGAATAGATCTGTAACCACCCCTGACCCTACCAGAACATGCATCAGAGAGAGAGTGTCTCTTTTTTCATGCTCATTCCCCAAGTCCTTTCCATGGGCAGAAATTGCTTTTTAACTAACTGACATGAGACTCTAGGAAATAGGGTTTCTTGTGGTGCAATCAGAAAGGGAGCAAGATTGGTGAATGAGGGCTGGAAAGATGACTTAGCGGTGAAGGCATTTGCCTGCAAAGTCAAAGGACCCAGGTTCGATTCCCCGGGACCCAAGTATGCCAGATGCACAAGAAGGTGCACACATCTGGAGTTTGTTTGCAGTGGCTGGAGGCCCTGGCGTGCCCATTCTCTCTTTCTCCCTCTTTCTCTCTCTGCCTCTTTCTGTTTTTCAAAGAAGTAAAAATAAAATATATAAAGAAAGATTGGTGAAAGAGCAGAAGGGAAATATCTGGCATTTGTATCTTTGCCAGGAAATAAATAAATGTGTACCTTCAGACAAAGAAAGGTGCATCAGGAGTTGTTATGTTTGAAACTCTTCATTAAAATATGGAGCAGAAATTGCTCAGGGGCTTTAGGTCATTGGTAAATGACAACACAGAATATCTCAGGTTTTCTCTGTGACAAGGGGATATCTAAGACATAGAGTTTTCTCTTACTTTTAAAAGAAAAGGCAGATGTACAAGACATTTAGCCATGAAACTTAATCATCACTTAATTGATTAAAAGATAGTAGTCTTGTGAATATGAGTAGAGTTAAGTGTAAGTAATGCTGATCTTCCAAGTGAGTGTGTCTGGAAATCTAATTAATAGGGTTTCCATAATGCCTATAGCATACTAGAGATCACTGATGTCTACTTTTCCATGCTTGAGTTATCAGGTTATAGAGTGGCTTCAGGAAGCCAAAGTTGACAGACTAAACACAGAGCAGCAGATCTTCACACAAATGTCTTCACTAGCTGAGCCTAGGATCTCTACTTTGTTAAACAAGTTAAAACTTCTATTGGCCGATATTTTACTGGTTGTCAAATATTATTACATGGAATGCAAGAAATAAATATATTATAGAGATAAACAGAAAATATTGAATAGGCAAGGGCAATGGCCATGTTGGATAACTGAGTAAGCTGCAAAGCTAACACTAACGAGTTTCCGAGAATTACACCAGTTAATAAGCAGAAGAGAAACCAACGGAGGTAAAAGAGACCACGAATGACGATGATTTTAACATTTAAGGACTAGATATCTGAAGATCCTTTAATTTTAACAACAGGTACTTTTTAAATGATCACAACATACTTAAAACGTGAAATAAAATTGTCCAGTCAGACAGTCATTAAATTTATTGGGGGAAAAAAGTCACCCTCAAGGTCAATATTTGATTTCTTGCTCATTTTAATAACTGTTAAAAACAAAACAAAAGCATGTGATTAAACAGAGCAACATACTCACTTTCGTATATTTTTGATTCATTTTCAATATGGAATTGTAATCACTTTTGCCCCTAAAAATTTAGTTCCCATGTGAAGCAGACTGCTGTGGTGACATGGCCTTGTCTAAGTCATCCTTCAGGAGCTTCTCTTCTCAGGGAACTAGGGTATCTTTGTTTATGTTTTTCTCTCACCTTAGACAATGAGCTTCTGGAAGTAGTCACAGGAGTGATACAGACAGTCGCTTAACCTCGCTGCAAAAGCCATCTCTATGGTTTTTTTGCAGTGTGCAGTTTCGTGCAAAAGCCAATGGCTGTGATTTTTAAAGACGGGAGAATCAGGAACAGATAGTAGAGGACACACACTCATAAAATGTTATAGCTGCCAGAGACCTTGAAATCATCTGGTGTCCATCGCTCTCATTTTACAGTTGAGGAACCTGAAGAGTGGAGAGGGGATAGCTTGCTTTGTCATGCCACGAATTGGTGGCAGTTGTTGCTTGAAACAGAGTCTGGGGACTCCTGTCCAGAACCTTCTTCTAAATGATACTTCGGCTTTGAGAGTAGTTGATGAACTCTGTGGCTGAGGCAGAAATTGTATACTTTAATGACTTCGCAGGCACTAGCTGCTGGCTAACGGTCAGAGCTCATTGCAATTTGCAGGCACCGTATTGCATGGCGCTGATGAACTCGGGCTCTGGAGCCAGACGGCCTGGGTTTTTAATGAGGCCCCGCCACTCTCTAGCTGAGTGACCTTGAACAAGCTACCCAATCTTTCTGAGCTTCAATTTCCTCAGAATTTTTTGAGTGCTTACTTTGTGCCAGGGAAGAATAATAACCCTTCCTTCAGAGCATCTAAATTTAGCAAATATTTGAGAAATTACTTAGCATATGGCTGGGCTCTTAGTAACCTCTCAGCCATTTCAATGTGAACAGGGTGAGCTCTCTACAAGTCGGCGCTGAGCACTGAGAGTCCATGGGGAAGCAAGCTGTACCCCACCTGACAGTCCCCGCTGCCGGGAGAAGTCAAAGACACTCAGGAGCCAGCTCCATCCTCCCCTATGAGATTTGTTCCAGCTGCTGTCTATGGAAGTTGAAAAGTCAGCAGGTCCACAGTTTCTTCATGGTCTTTCTCCACTCTTAGCTCTTCGTTGTCTCTTTAAAGTGTTGAGTTAAAAGTTAATTCGGAGGCTGGAGAGATGACTTAGCAGTTAAGGCACTTGCAGGCAAAGCTAAAGGACCCAGGTTTGATTTACCATCACCCATGTAAAGCCTGATTCACGAGGAGGCAAAGAAGTCTGGAGTTCATTTGCAGTGGCTAGAGGCCCTGGTGCATCCATTCTCTTTCTAACCTCTCTCTCAAATAAATTAAACTGTAAACAAAAAATTTAAAAACATTAATTCAGGGTGGAAGAGATGTCTCAGCGGTTAATAGTGCTTGTTTGCAAATCCTACCAGAAGGGGTTTACTTTCCCAATATCCACAGAAAGCCAGATGCACAAAGTGGCACTTGTATCTGGAGTTCATTTACAGCAGTAGAAGACTGTGGAGCACCCATATTAATGATCTCTCTCTCAAAGTAAATTACAAAAATTAATTCCGATACAGTTAAATGACCAGAAGTGGGTAACGCCATCCTCAAGGTGAAAGATATAAAACAGGGCATGGCTATGGCTGACCCAGATAAACCTTCACTTAAACATAGGGTACACATACATGCATATGCGGGCATGAGCAAACAGCCATTTGGATCATCCAATTTTCCATCCTCTGCTGAAAACAGATTTAGGTTCATGCACTCCAAACTTCACAAATTTTCTCAAAAGAAAATATATACCAGTCAGAGAAAAATAAGTAGCTAAATCCAGAAGAATTAAAACTTTTTGTTTATTTTTATTTATTTATTTGAGAGTGACAGACAAAGAAAGAGGCAGTTAGATAAAGAGAGAATGGATGCACCAGGGCCTCCAGCCACTGCAAACAAACTCCAGATACATGTGCCACCTTGTGCATCTGTTTTATGTGGGTCCTGGGGAATCAAGCCTTGAACTGGGGTCCTTAGGCTTCACAGGCAAGCGCCGACTGCTAAGCCATCTCTCCAACTTAGAATTAAAACTTTCTATTTTAATAAAAAAATTTTGTTAAGTAAATCTAGTTTAATGTGTCTATTAATTTGTGTAGTTCCTCAATCTTATTCTTAAACTTTCTTGAGAAGTAGATTCTTCAACTTTACTTGGGAATTTTTTTTCCAGGTTTCTTATACAAAGAATGCTAGGCAACCAGACATACTACAAAAATGAGACTGAAGAAAACAGGCAACCTACAAACCCATCTCTGCTTCTTCTATCCTGAATCATTAGATTAGGGAGTGCAATATTTCATTTGGATTTAAAAGGGCTGGGGAGATAGCTCTGCAGTTAGAGGTGCTGGTTTGCGGAGCCTGCAGGCCCAGGCTTGATCTTCATTACCCATGTAAAACCAGATGCCCAAAGTGGTGCACACATCTGAAGTTCATCTTCAGTGGCAAAAGGCCCTGGTATGCCCATTTTATTGCTCTCTCTTTGTGGTGGTTTGAATAGAATAAATGGCCCCCAATATATTCAGTTGTTTATTTGTTTGTAGTTTGTATTCTGCAGCCACCTGGCTGGAGGCAATGTCACTGGGTAGATCTTTAGGTTTGATGGTGGGTTTCAGATTTCAATCTAAAGATATGCAAAGTGTACCTAGCTGGAGTTCCTGAAGTGTGCTGTGCTGTGTGGCTTTTGGCTTTTGGCTTGTACTTCTCTCTATCTGATTGGTCCTGTGAAGGCAGACCAGCTTCTTCTGCCATTATGGAACTTCCCCTGGATCTGTAAGCTTCAATAAATCCCTTCCTCCATAACTGAGCTTGGTCTGGAAGTTTATCTCAGCCAACCTGAAGCTGTCTGCTACACTCTTTCTTCTTTCCCTGTTCTTTTCTTCTCTCTCCCTCTCTCTCTCTCTCTCTTTCTCTCTCTCTCTCCCTGTCAAATAATAAAATTAAATGTACTGACAGGATATCTAAACTATTTAAAGATCAGTCTTCTAGTGGAGTTGGGGAGAGTACTCATTCTCAATGGCATCTTTTAAAGAATTCTTGACGGTTGTAAAATTTCCTTCAAAAATAGGGGGATTAAAGGAAACAAGAGACAACAATTGAATATGCAATGAAAATGCAATTAAAGCATAAACAGTCCCGGGAAACAAGAGAATTCCAGTGAAACTTTCATCTGTACATATATTAATTGTTCTTTCAATGTTGTCTGAGAGGCAATAACAGAGCCCTGGAGTCACACGTCCATGAGGTCAAATCCCATCTGCCTCTTGTTAAACAGTTGATTGTGGTCGTAAGTTGTGAGCTTCCCCGAGCCTCTGCATTTTTCAGTAGTGAAATGGAGATTCTATCGTGTCCACTTTGCAGTCTTGTAAGGATAAAAAGAGGATAGTAGTAAAAGTGAACCTAACATTGCTTTGGCACCCTGTAAACATTCACTTGCTATTTCCGTATTGAGTGATTACTATCTATAGGCATTGGATGAAATCCAATATCTCCTAGGTCTACGCTAGTTGGAGGGACAGAAAATTGACAGTCATGCACAAACTATAACTTTTGTAGTTGCAGAGAACATTGAAGCAAAGTGGGAAGATTCAAAGGGCTATATCTGTGTGGGATTTCTGCTTTATGTAAGGCGTTCAGGGAGGGCCTCCATGATACCATAGCATTTCAACCAAAGACTAGAGGAAAGTGGGAAATAAGACCTCCTAATGGTTAATTTTTAATATTATTTATTTATTTGACTGACGGGGGTGGGATGAAGTAGATAGAGAGAACTGGCATGCCAGGGCTTCCAGCCACTTCAAACGAACTCCAGACACATGCACTGCCTTTCCCAACTGGCTTATGTGGGCTCTGGGGAGTTGAAACCAGGTATTTAGGCTTCACAGGCAAGTGCCTTAGTAGCTAAGGCATCTCTCCAGCCTGTGATGGTTAATTTTGTTGTTCAACTTGATTGGATTGAAATTTACCTAGGAGACCAAGAAAAGACACATACGGTTCTGCCTGTGCAGGACCCAGAATTCCAGAGAGGATTAGCTAAGAGGTAAAAATCCAACCTGAATGTGGTCTATACCATCCCATACTCTGAGAGTCTGGGTAGAATAAAAACGGGGGGTGGGGGGTGGTAGGAGGTAGGTCTGCTAAGGTAGTTATGTTATTTTTCTCTCTCTCCTCTCTGCTTGTTGGCTGCCATGATGTGGACTCCTTCCTACCATGCCCTCTCTGCCATGATGGACTGACACCCCTGAAACCCTGTGCCAATTTCATTTTCCTCCTTTAAGGTGTTTTGTCAGGTATCTAGTCATAACAGTGAAAAGTCTGACCCACTCAGACCTGTGGACAGTTAGAAACTCAGCATCATGGGCGGAAAGAGCATGGCAGGAACCTGAAAGGGAACACGGCAGTGCTATCAGGAGATCATGGGGAGTTGCAGCCTGTCAGAGAGAGCTAAAATCAAAACAACAACAAACAAGCAAACAAAAAAAACTGAGGCAAAAGCAAAGGTTCTTTACATTTGGTAAGGAGTTAGAATCTGGAATGAGATGGAATTCATGAGAGAATGTGGAATGAAGGTTCTTTTGTTCTACTTGGAAAGAGGTCTTGCATAGAGAGAATTTCGGTCTCCCTAGTATCCTCAACTGTAAGCTCATGGTAATGGGACCCTCAGCCCTTGGTGTGGCAGACAGCTCTGATTTAACATATAACATATTTTGCTACAGCTCTGAGCTTAGGGTGCTGAGATTCCCAAACTTTAGTATCACATTTCTTTGCCAACCAGAGCTGGTAACTCTCCACAGCTTTCTAAACATCTTCCCGTGGCTGGGGCTCTCATTCCTTAGACAAGGCCAGTTCTGCGCTGTCTCTGTTCTTGCCATACTATTTTCTTCGGACTGTTCTTTGAAACTCTTCGCCCATGTTCAGTTGCAGCTGGGTGTGTGTGGAGCTGGCTGTTCCAGGAGCTGTCTGATCTTTGTGTTGCAAGATCAGCCTATACTACCCATGATACAGATCATCAGTCAGCAACACCACCATCTGAATAAGGTTTCATGGTGGCTGGGGCTGCGGCACAATGGACTTTAACGCACAAGGAGACAGTTTCCTGGACTGACCAGAGAACAGTGAAAGTTGCCTGTACAGCCTGTTATGGATTTGTGCAGACTTTGTTGACCACAAACTGTCCGTGAACCATGCCAATCTATTCATATGCAATAGGGTCATCTGCTCTAGTTGTCATGAGCAGGAGACATGTTCAGTTCCTTACGTGATTCAACACTTCGGTGGTGACATCCAAAGTAACCACGAGCGGAGTGATCTAAAGCTCATCTGAAGTTGTCATGGCAGAATTGAAGCTTCCTAGAGCCACCGGAGAATGCCTGGGGCAGCTGTGCCGAAGCAAGTCTCCTGAAACAAAAGTTGGAGCCCTGCACATAACAGCTAGGATGGGTTCCCTGGCTGAGTTAAGCCTTCTCTAGGTGGGTGTCTACAGCTAGATCTGAGCCCCTCCAAGGACCCGTGATACGGTTCAGTCAGCTGCCATGATAGGAGCTTCAGCCGTCACTGGACAATCAGGGGCTCCTTTTGGCTTTTGCAGAAACGATGGAGCTCACTCTGATTGTGCCACCAGCATGAGTCTTCAGAGGCAGCCCCGTGTTGTTCACAGCACAGCTGGCCTCGGGGCCATAGAAACAACCCACAGTTCTGACCCGGCCTTTTTCTCTTCATGATCCAGGATATGCTTGGGTCTCCCGTTTGCTGCCTCAAGAGCCCGATGTGAGGTCAGGGCCTGACAGCTGTCAATCACACAGCTGAATTGCTTGAGCCTAACAGGATGATTCATTTAAAAACAAAACAAACCAAACATTGAGGAATACTTGACAACAAAGATGTAATGTGAAATTAAACTTCTTCAATGAGATTTATTTAACAATACTTAACCCTCAATGAAACATCCCCTGGGAGAGTCATCTGTCTGAAACTTACATAAAGTTTCAAAAGGATCACCAGATCTTACAGCTGAGCATGACGCCAGAGTGACACTGGAACAAGGAAGTCGGCAGTATAGGCTGCAGATTGGGAGTTGTTTTTTTGTTTTTATTAATAATGGAAGCTTGGACTAAGGGGCAAATGGAAGAAGTGTGTAAGCATCTGTAAATATTTCAAAGGTATATGTAAAAGGATTTAATAATAACCATAATTTTTGGTATGAGAAGAAAAGAAAAGTCAATGACGATGGTATTTTTCTTCTGAGAATGAACAGAAGTTATGTAACTGGACATCCAGGAAATCCTGAGTATGAAATGCTGTGGAAGGAGATGTAGTGTTTCAGTGACCTTGTAAGTTTTTAAAATTATTTTATTTATTATTCATTTGCAATAGGAGGGGAGGGGAGAAATTGGGCATGCCAGGGCCTCGTACCACTGCAACTTAACTCCAGAAACATGTGCCACTTTGAACATTGGCTTTATGTGGATACTAGGCAACTGGACCCAGGAGGCCCTGCAGGCTTTACAAGTAAGTGGCTTTTACTGCTAGTCCATCTCTCCAGCTCCCAGCACCCTTTTAATTCTCTATCCCTTCATTTACTTTAAAGTACAAACTGAAAAATCGAACCCTCCAATCCCAACATCCCTTGTAGCTAAGTGACTGTGAGACAGGGACCTGACTAGCAAGATGTACATACCCAAGGTTGGCTGAACTCCCTGGAAAAATTAAATAAAATGAAATATGGCACAGTCTCAGGGGGAATGAGAGACTTTTGCCCTCTTTTGGTCTCCCCACTTTCTTCCTGGAATTCAGGAAAGATACTTTAGTTTCAGCAATGATATTGAGAATGAGTATGTACCAGAAGAATGGTGGAGCTGGAAGCCAAAAGAGATGGGGTTGCCATAAAGCATCAGTGTCTGATCTTGGTTACTGAGCTCTGGAACACGTGTTTTGTAGCATCAATAAGCCTGTCTGTTTAAGCCTGCAACGATCATGCTTCCTGTTACCCACATCAGAATAGGATCTTAACTGGTACAATTGTGTATTAAACATCTGAGTGAGAGTATTCAAGAAGGTTGGTGTATTGTGTAGCGATAAGTCAGAGAGAGATTAAACATGAATGTATATAGTAGGGTATTTCCAGCATACAGAGGGCTTATAGAAACTCTTCATAAAATAAGGAGGAGCAGGAAAAAGAGAAGTAATGTAAAGAAATAGAAAATAATTATGTGATATTGTCCAAGTAACTACTTTGGAAACTATTTAGAAGAAGGAATGATTGGCTGTGTCAGATTTTAAAGACGGATGAAGTAAAATACAATAGTGGACCTGGAAATCTGAAGAAAGTATGTGACTTTGACAAGTGAATTTTAAGTTCAGTGTACTTATTGGATGAATACAACGTCCAGACTCTGATATCACAAACAGAGGAATATACTACGTCCTAGTGATGGTTTATTCTATCAATTTGACAGGACATAGGATTATGTGTAAGGGATTACAGACCTTAGTGAGCCTCTGGGCATGGCTATGAGATATTATATTGATTAGGTTAACTAAGGGGAGAAGACCCAATTTACCTGCGGGTGGCAGCATACCATGGCTGGAGTCTTGGACTGTATAAAAAGAGGAGCTGGCAAGGTACTGGCATTCATGACTCTGTGGTTGCTGACTATGGTTGCAATGGTGCTAGTTGCTTTAAGCTTCTGCCACCATGCTTTCTCCACTTATGATATCCTGTGACACAGAACTGTGAGCTGAAACACACCCTTCCTTCCCCAAATTTCTTCTCATAAGGTATTTTTTGATTCAGCAACCAGAAAGTAACAGATATGCTCTATTACTATGGAAAATAAGGACCAGCCAACCAGTGAAACAGTAGTTTTCCTTGATAGAACGTCCATGCGAAGGGGGTGCTGTCCTTTCCTCTAAGCAATACTGACAGTTCACAGCCTTCAGACCTGTTGATAAACCTGTACGTGGACAATACTTACTGTATTGTAAAGAGGAGAAATTACCTCTAATTCTTATACCAGAGTAACAGGGTCAAATGCAGATAGATAGATGACAGGTAGAGAGTCAGGTATTGGCTTATGCAAGTATGGATGATGAAAAATCCTCAAATATAAATATGCCACTTGAAAACTCAAGAAAGAAGGTGATATAATTTGAAGACCTTAGAGGTAGCAATGTGATGGTATAATTTCCAGCCCAAGCCTAATGTCTGAGAAGTAGATGTGGAGAGGAGAGGACTGGTGTTTAAGACTAAGGAATCAAAGGACTAAATTTGTTCTATCCAGGGCCTCATTGGATTGGATGCATACACACACACTTTATCGTGTGTGTGTGTGTGTGTGTGTGTGTGTGTGTGTGTGTGTGTGTCTGTCTGGGTACCCTGTGGTCTGGCCCAAAGACCACATAAAACTAGCTATCATACCCACCATCCTTAATTGTATCAGATCCTAAGTGAGTCATTGAACCGAACCAGTGTCATGTCCCTTATTTTCTGTCACAGTTTGGACTTCTAGTTTTGCCTGATAATTCTGATATTCTATATTTCTAGACTTATTAACAAACAATTCAGTACCTAAGTAGCTCTTAATGTATTATGGACATTTATTTAATAAAAATGAATACACATGTTTGGAGACATTGACATTGTCATTGTCATGAAAATGTCACTGATATTGACAGACACTGACATGTCATGGTGCCTCTTAACAGGGTAGGTGACTATTTATGTCAGAGCTTGCTAATAGTGAAGTAAATGGCTGGGTCTTCAAACTCAAAGTTAGTAAGAAGCTGGGCATTGTGATGCACACCTTTTATCCCAGCACTCTGGAGGCAGAGGTAGGAGGATCACCATGAATTCGAGGCCACCCTGAGACGACATAGTGGATTCCAGGTCAGGCTGAGCTAGAATGAGACCCTACCTCGAAAACAAACAAACAAACAACAACAACAAAAAAAAACCAGTTAGTAATGAATTTTGCCTGGATTTTAAGATTTAAAATGTTAAGCCTGTCTGTCCATAAAACACCTCCTGTACCTTTGCAGTTAAATGGACACCAGCCAAAGAAAATAGCCAAGACTTCTTGACTAATTAGCCAAAACCCCAGAGACCTTCAGCAGGAAGGATATATACACCTTGCAAGTGTCGAGACAAGTTGTTTGTATACTGCAGCATCATTTAAAATAGCTAAGAGTGTTCGTTTTATTACGAGGCAGGAACAAAGTCCTTCATAGCGGAAATCTGGTTCTTTTTTGTTGTTGTTTTTGAAGGTTTAGTTGTTTGATTCTTCAAAGTAAAAAGCCTCATATTCCCACACAAGCAGAAATACAGTTAAGCTGCTTGGTTCAGTCTTGAGTAGGCAAATATCACAGCTCAGTCGCCCAGTCTTATGTCAGCTTGAAAAGTTAATGTCATGCAGAAAATTAAGACCATCTGATGAAGTCATGTTATGAAATGTGGCTTGAAAGAGCTGCATTTTATGCATCACAACTTGATGTGTTTTTCACACCAAAACTCAAACAAACAGGCAAGGGACCAAAATTAATGCAAAACTTGAAAATTTTAGACAAATTACAAGGTGCTTACTAAGGAGAAAAGGGAGGGGTGGGGACATATTAAATACTGTCTCCTTGTAACTGCCTTGATGTGACGTGATGTGTCTGAGGAGCAGAGTGACTCAGCTTTTCATTTAGAGTTTTGGATTTAATCTGATGGCCATTTGGATATAATAATGATGTACTTATTGTTAATTTCCTTGAAGCCTTACTATCTAACAATGCAGGCCATTATCACCCCAGATACTTTCTGCATTTGAAGGGATTCCATATTCCACAGTATATAGCTGCTGGCTCCAAAGCATGGCTTAAGAGCAATGTATAAGAGCCAGGAATATATTTCCTTAGTAACTGATTAGATTCCGCCCCTCCCCACTTCTCTGCAGACCTGTTTTCCAGAAGATGAGACTTGACAGGACTTTATTGGTTCATAAATTAACTTGGTAGAATTACAATCATTACTTGGAACTCCATACACTCTTTTCAGGAACTTATTTTCAAGAGACAAAAAAAGACCCCAAGTTTAACTGAGCATATGAAATTGGCACCACTATCCTGGTTGATGTTGGTGGGTTAGTTTCTTTTTCACTCATGGACTTGATCCCATCTGTTGTGGACATGGTTATTTTTGGCCAAAGAGAATATTTAAACAGATATCCATGCTTTGTGTTCTCTTTCCAGTGCAAATGAATAAACAATAAACTACCATCAGCTATAGGATGGCTGAGATGTAGTCGGTCAAGTTTGTTGGCTTCCATAAGAGGCTATAATGGAGTCCAGAGGTCAAATGAACACCGAGCAAGAGTCAAAGATATCCATTACTTCCTGCTCGCCTGCAAGTCTAATCCAGAGTGAAGAAAGATAGGTTAATATTGTGTGACCTGCTCTTCCCTGCTGCCGTCCAAAGATAGACGGGGTCCAACTTTTGGAGATAAGTGGGCTCATCTAGTACAGACCTCTGGGCTCCAGGCTCACAGTCGAGGTATTTTCCAAAGCACACACACAAAGAAGACCTTTTCGCGCTGACAAGTCATAGGGGGCAATTTTTACCCACTTCGACTGCAACAGAATTCTCTGTCTATTTAACTTGTTTCATCCTCGTCCAGGAGAGGGCTATAGAGAGGCCTCAGCCCTCCCGGAAGGAAGGCTATAAAAAGACAAAAATATTTAAATGCAGAGTCCTGTACTCAGTGGAAAAACACGGCTACTGATGAAGGAACTGTCCATTTGGCCAAAGCAAACGTGGGCTGCATTTTCCTGTGATCTAGAAAAACAAATTAAAAAAATATATATTTAAAAAAATACATCTTTTTCCAAAAGTAGGATTGGGACTAATTATATGAGGCAGAGAGTAGGTAAAATAGCTTCTTGTTCTGAAGTATCCACATATTTTCCTGAGATGAAGAGCAAATATTTTGTTTAAATAGCGAGCAATTTTCTATAAAAGTGCTACTGCTTGGAAAGTCTCTCTATGATTTATTGCTGCCTTTTAACCTGAAAAAATATTAATAACTGAGGAGCCCTTGTTGGTATCTTTATTATGCTTAAGACCAAATAGCCATAATATTATAACTGGTGTAGTCACACTCAATATTTTTCTTTCATGAATCCAGCATGGGCTTATTAAGAGACGAGAAAATAGAAGTAGAGGCTACCTTGCAGCCTTTAGTTAGCTTTCCAAAGGAGCTGGGACGAGACCAATGAGAATCTTGCTGTATTTTCTCGTTTCTCCTGGAGAGAGCCCTTTCTACGTGTGTGGATTCATGTCATCATTCAGCTATTTCTTCTGGCAAAGCCAGAATCCAGAACAGAATCTCAGTGAGAAGGAAAGCAATAAATTAGATCTCTTTGTGAGCAATTTGCCGTGAGTTCTATTCTCCCTGCCTATTAAGATTCTTTATTTACTCCACCAAGAGATTTCTGTTGACAAGTCCATCCATTTACCACTAGCCTAGATAAAATGATAATAAACAAAATGTCAAAAAATGTATTCATGGGACCTTCCCCAATCCCACCCCCTCCGTTTCTTCCCTTTTTCATCATGCTGGTATCTTAAGGAGTTGTTAGAACCATGAAGCTTAATCCTTACACACTGGAAAGAGGATTTTTGCTCATTTAGTTAATTTCATTTTATGGCTATGCCAATCTTATTATGTCTCTTAATGATATAAGTTTATATGCATTTATCAAAATATTGTGCCAGACCTACCTGGAGCCTTCAGACAGAAGACGTAAGGCTGAGGAGATAGCTTAGTGGCTAAGGCCTTTCCTGCAAAACCTAAGGAGTGAGGTTCAATTCCACAGTACTCATGTAAGCCAGACACACAAGGTGGTGCACGTGTCTGGAGCTCGTTTGCATTGGTAGAGGCCCTGGAATGCCCATTTTCTCTCTCTCTCTCTCCCCTCTCTCAAATAAATAAAATATTTTTTTTTAAAAAGAAAACAGATATTCTGTTACTGAATATTCATTGGCCAATAATTGTGTCATCAGGACTTTAATGGTGGGTGGAGGCATACATAGGAAAAGGAAGTTTCCCCTTCGTGTCTATGGGTGATTCCCACAGGGATCTTTTGTTTTCAAGCTATCTTTTGCATCCTTTGGGTGTGAGGCCAATGCTAAGCGGGTCTAGTCTATCTTGCACATTAACTCCAATGGAGCCACCTATAATACAAAACAGAGATCCCTGGAGGGCACTGTTATACATTTATTATAAAGCAAAGATTAAAACAATTTTATGGAAATTAAAGATAATATGGAACATTTGTCTCTCTCTCTCAGTCAAAGGGGAACATGAAGCAGCTTAACAAACAGCTCCAGGCATCGTATGCTGAATGATGGAGCGGCTGAACCTGAGGGGAAGGGCAGGGCAGCTTTGCTGCAGCGGTGCGGCCTTTCCCAGGGCATCTTGCGGGGTGCTTGGCCACTGAGCCCCCATGAGAAAGGACATCCCTGTGAAGTCAGAACAAGGGGCAAGTTGAGGGGAACAGAGGTGGTCTGCCCTCCTGAGATGTATCTTGGTGGAGCAGTATGCAACAACAGTGGAGACCAGAAGGGTTTTGCCTGAAGTGTGAGTGTGTGTATGTGTGTGTGTGTGTGTGTGTGTGTGTGTGTGTGTGTGTGTGTGATTTTATTTCTACCTGACTCACATGCTTACTGAAAAAATAAATAAATAAATAAAACCAAACTGTTCAAAAGCCCTGAAAATTTGCAGAAATTCCAAGCTGGTAGCATTTTTATTTTATACATAATAGAATCCTGTTAACAAATGGGGGGAGGGGCAAGTGCTTGTTGGAGGAGAGTGAAACATCTGTGTTAAGCAAGAGATGTACTCAACTTCATTGGCACCCAGGGGTCTGATTTGACCTCTGGCGTGCCAAGTTTATGGTAAAAGGAGGGCTTTTAAATTGGGTTTGTTTTATTTTGATCCTCCGTCTGGGTATTTCTCTCATACCTCCCAGGCAGTAGCTCTCATGGGTAAGCTTATATTTTTGTTAATAAAAAAAAAAAAATGCAATCGGTGCTAATCTGGACTTCTATCGTGGTTGTTCAAGCTTTCCAAGGTTAATAACCACTCCCAAAGACAAGCTCATCAAGAGTTCAGACAACGTGGTTTTGTGGTCAAGGCAGGCAGTCATACTCAGAAATGTCTGCTTCCCATTCCCCGGCCCGCTGCGGGATAACTATGTGACATTTATAAGTTAATTGTTTCTTTCAGCCTTGATTTCTTTAGCTGTAAAAGCTCACTCTTTATTTACTTCTTTAACATGGGCCCTGGGAATGACAATGATTTATGATGTGAACTAGTTAAGATATTGGGCTTTTGATCCCACTGACCAAGTACCCTCATGACTCTGTAGCTCTATAACTTCGTAGAAGTTACCCACTAGAACTCATGCTTATGTCCATAAATGTACATATAGTAGTTACTGGGAAGATAGTGACTGATGCATGACACTCAATAAATGTACATATTTTACAAATAAAAGTAAAAACGATAAGCTAAATATTCTTAGGACTACACAAAAATAATTGACTAAATTATCGTCATATAATTATGATTGAGAAATAATAATAGCAACATTTATATACAACTTTTTATGAGCTCTACACTGCAGTGAATTTTAATGCTACATCCCAAGCACCATACTTTACCTTTCATTTCAAAGTATATGACTTTTTCATATAGTGGCATAATGTGGTACAGACGTTTGAAACACCTCCAATTTCCATCCACCACCTCCCCCTCTGCCTCCTGCCTTGTGCTCTAATGAAAAGGGGAGGTTAAGGGCAATCTGTTTGAGGTGAAAGCTGACAAGCCGGGCCCAGGCCAGGTGATGGGGCAGGGCTCCGAGAGCAGAAAGAGAGTGACGAGGAACTTAGGAAACACACAGAAGGCATCTGATCTTTCACATTAAAATACACAGGGGGGAAAACGCAGGGCTGAAAATAGCAGAAGAAATATTTTCGAGCTGTTTCCAAGGGCTTCCTCTCACCCCTGGAATAAGAACTTGATCTTCTACCTGGATGGATGTGGTGAGTACCGTAAACACAATAGCTCTATTGTTATGAATCGTTCTTATTTTTAAAGGATATTTCTTTTGGAATCACAAAGAGACAGAGTAGACCGGGGTTCCTGCAGAATCACACACATCTAGGGGCATTAAAGGGGACAAAGCCTTCATTATCCATTATTCCCTAATAACATCCACCCAGGAGTGCTGCTGCTTAATTATGATTTTTCAAATATTTGGGCAATAAAGGAATCAAAATACACTACTGTTGAACACACATTGATATACAGGCAAGCAATATAGTCGTTTCTTATCTATTAATGAGGTTGAGTTCTGTTCCTTTAAAAGGATCACAAACCAATTATTGGGTATATTTTTGACTTTTAAATGTTTTTGAATATATGAATTCATCAGGATTTAGGGATTAGGTAACTGCCGTCTACACAAAAAAATCCGCAAAATTTTCATTACTTTTTTATTAGTTGGCAGCAAGTACTCTAACTGAACTTTTATGTAGTTATAAACATAAAGGACACTGGCACAATGATAATTCTAAATTTCCTCTTTGCAGCTGTGGCTGACCCCCCTCTATTTGGTACAGTCTACATTGTGTGTGTGTGTGTGTGTGTGTGTGTGTGTGTGTGTGTGTGTCCTAGCAGAAGAAAGTTGGCTCACTCCTGTATTGCCTTCAAGCAGTTTCTTGGGAAGTTCTTGAATTAAATCCACATGGAAACCCAGTTCTCCTCTCCACCTTTCCCTGAAGGTGGTTATAAAATGTCAGCAGAAAGAAAAGCTATTTATTTTACTTAGGGTTGGAGTCTGTTAGTAAATGAGTTTCTGGTGGATATGTACCAACCACATCTTTCAATCAGTTTCTTTACATTGCTAACTATATATATTAAGTTGTGCCATAAATATTAATTTAAAATGTAGAAGTTCAGATTTTGCCTAAATCCCCAGGAATAAACAGAGAGGCAATCTACTTAACATGTTCTAGATTCAAATTCTAGCTCAACTAGCAAAGTGGTGTTAACACTTTGTGCCTTCCCCAATGGGCATACTGTGGGCAAAGATGAGGGCCTGGCTTCAATGGGACACACTGGAGGTCTTCGTGCCCAGTGTGGTATCCCACTTGGACCTTTCTTCTCTAGAGACCCACAAGGGAAGGGCTTGGCTACTGGGCCAAGTTTGAAGCCTCTGGAGTTGGGCAATTTCCAAATATAATGGAACAAAGATGTGACTTGGTGGCAGGGAGAATGGCCCAAGATGGTGCGGTCTCTCTGGGTTTGCCATTAGAGGTTATCTGTAATGAAACCAAGCTATGTTTCTGGGGTCCTGTGAGCAAGAATGCCTCCCTGGGTGCTCATCACTGCCATCCTCCTGTGTGCAGCTCTAAGCTTTAAACAATATCATACAACATATCCCAGGCTGACATGTATCCATGGGTGGTTAGATGCAGCATAAAGACAAAGGCTTCTGTTGCATTTTCTTTCTCGTATGACTTTCTTTAATTCTGGCAATAGCTTATCGTTTAACAATTCAAGCTGCAAAAAGAACAACAGAAATTGCAGACCAGATGGCAAAATCACCTTATTCTTTCTTTTTTTTCCTTATAAACCTAGACCTGTCAGTCGTTCCTATATAAAGCGCTAGATGTCTACCAAATTGGTGTGTGTGTGTGTGTGTGTGTGTATGTAATGAATGCATACATTACCTCATTAGAGAGACAGGATACCTTTGGAAACTGTATTTATATCTTGCTTAAATTTCAAAATTGTGATTTTTTTGAATCTAAAACATAATATTCAATAGTATGCCATATCTTCTATTGTGAAAACACACTGGGTTTTTATTATGAAGTCTTGTGATCTTCTATATATGGGCATTAACATCTGCCTTATTCATCACATCTACATCTATAACTTTCGACAATACACTGAAAAATAGCGATTGTATCAGTGTGAAGTTCTGTGTGAGGTGATCATAGGCTCTAGTACGGATTCTTCTGTTTCCCAGGAATGTGAAGCACGTATCTTGGGAACTACTGAGTTTCTTGAAGGAACTACTAGAAGGTATCTGCTCTGGCTTTGCATGTAGAATGTTAACCGAACGGCTCTTCCTATGTCATCTGGGCCTTCCCTGATAGCATCATTCCCTGGTCCCCCAGTGCTTAAAGTACAGCCTGCTTGAATGATAAAATACAGCCTCGAGATAGCCAAGTGTGATGGACAAGGATACTTTTCTGTCACGTGGCCAAATATCATCTCTGTATCTGCAGCTTGCAGGTTGTGGTGTTTCTTACACTGATAATATGTCTCTGCCCCAGAAAAAAAATCAGCAAATGAGAAATAGGGTTGAAATTTTTGAAGGTAGAAAACAGGTTATGCATGGTGGCAAAGTTCTCCTTGTTTTCCTTCTGTGCACGTGACTCTGGGCTTATGTTTGAACTGTACATTTGATCCAAACAGAAAAATCTAGAGCATGTAGTTGAGGTTTTGAGGAAGGCAGTGCATAAATGAGGGGGCTCGGAAGTCACATTTGACTTTAAATAAATATTCCAGTTTGTACCAGTTACATGAACTTGAGCAGATAACACAAACTCTCTTTGAAGTGATTTTATCACCCTTAAAGGAGTAATGATATTTAGATCTACATATTAGTCACTATTAAATAATACAATTATGAAAAGGATTAGCATAATTGATGGTAACACCCCTTCAATTTGTTAGCACACTTGTAAGTATCTTGTGACAGGTACAAGAAAGAGATTCGGGGGAATACCACCTTATTAGTTTAGATCTTTGGATGAGGGGCACTTCTCCTTTAAGTCATTTGGCTCAGTGCAAATCAGATCTATGTGCTGATGTGTGCTACTTAGGACAAGCACACAAACAGAATTATGCCGAGGGCTCTGATTGGTCTAGAAATGACTGTCACTGGAGAGGGAAGAGACACTGGAAAGAACATAAGAAGAAATAAAAGAACACCTACAAGAAAATGAACTGAGGGTGTGTGACCCAGCAAAGACTATTAGTGAACAACTGAAGAACTCGGCTGCTGGGCAATAAGTTCAAACTCCTCTAGCAGGGTGTGAAGTTGGCAAGGTGACCAAGCCTGAGCCTGAAACTGAAGCAATGTATATGAAGACTCTAGTGTCTATTTGGAAATTTGTATTTAGTCATTTGTGTGCGTGTGTGTGCGCGCAGGTGCACCACGATATCTTGGCATTGTAGGTGAATGCCTTTCTGCCTTCATGCGTGGCTGAGCAATTGAACCCAGGCCAACAAGCTTTGCAAGCAAGTACCTTTAAAAACTGAACCATCTCTGCAGGCCCTTTAGCATCTGTGTAGTCATTGGGAGTGGGGCCAGAGAGAGCTTGCCTCATGTTTAGGCCTCTGAGTTTTACAGAGTTCTGACATTGCCACTTAATAAAATTGATGCTACTACTAAGTCTTATAATAATGATAATTGCTACTTATTGGGTTTTATTTATGTGCCAGGGTTGCTGACATCATCGGATGTTCATGACACCTCTGGAAAGTGGGTGATATTATTGCTAGGACTATGTCTTAATAAGATCACGTACAAGTCAATGCAGAGGATAAATAGTATGTCTTAGATTCACTCTTAATTCTGATTCCTGAGCAGGGTGCGTATGGATGGCTTCCTATTACACAATTCCTACTGCTAAGTTTTCATTCACAATATTGGGGAAATAGAGCATCCTGGAAGCTGTTTCATGTAGAGGCCCAAGTTCCTAATCGCTGTTTGGCAACTTCTTCCTTTAAATCAGCAAGTAGTCTTAATGCCTTTCATGTCCTCAGTCAGCAGAGGCTGCCTTCACACCTCACTTCTGTGTACATGTCACAAAAATGGCAGTTCATATCAGTAAACATGTTTCAAAGGTAGGCAACAGCTAAACAAATCAAGATTACCACTAAAGATCTCAGTTAAAGTAAATTCATGCCAATCAAGTATCTTTAAATAACATTTAAACTCTGCTAGTGGGATCAGTCATTTCAAAAGTGTGGATACCCATAGTAATTTCAAAGGAGAAAGTAAGATCCTTGCCAGACCTTAACATTGAAGACCAACATCACCAAACTAATAGAATATAACACCTTCATCCAAACAGCTCAGATCTGTAAGCACTTCTGTCAGTAACTCAGCCCGTTGTCCATCCAGGTTGCTGAAAACCTGCTTAGAAATAAAACTACCTTTACACAAACTCTGTACATTGGATGGCATGTTGCATATGGAAACCAATTTTGGTTTCCGGAAGCCTGGCTAAAGTTTGGAAGTGTTTAAGAAAAAAAAAAATCAACACATTTAATACATGGTCAAAACTAACAGCTGGGGCTAGAGAGATGTCTTCGAAGTTAAGGCGCTTGCCTGAGAAGCCTAAGGACCCAGCTTTGACTCCCCAGAACTCACATAAGCCAGATTTACGAGGTCACACATGTGCATGAGGTGGCACTTGTGTCTGGAGTTCGATGTAGTGGCTAGAGGCCCTGGCTTGCCAATTCTCTCATTCTCTCTCTCACTCTCACTTTCTCACTCATAAACCACTCCCCACAAAAAACAAAACAAAACAAAAATTCTAACAGCTGGAGAGAAAGAGGTCACCGTGACAGATGTACTGTCTAGAAATTTGAACAAAACAGAAAGATTGCTATGTCCCTATGAGACAGAAAGAATCTAGAACTGGAGAATCAAGCTCTTGGCAGGCCAGCCATATCCACGTATCACTGTTACAATGAGTATTATTGTTGGAGATTTGACACAATTACTTGCAAAATCAACAACTCGGACAATAACCACTTTTCGGGTGCTGCGCCTGGCGTTTTCCTGAGCGACGTCTCCACTCTCCTCCGTCCTGCCCCGCACCTGCTTTCTTCCTGCTGTTCCTGCTTTGATTCCCATGCGTACTCCGTACACACACATGCCATCTGCCTCTCACCCTCCACAGTATTCCTTTTCTCTACAAATTCTTGAGAGGATCATTTTCCCATTAGAGCTGAACACTGGGACGTTGAGAGCCGTTTTTATTCCAAGATTCCATAAACAGCCCGAGAGATCGCTCAGATTGAATCAACCTCACACATAATTTTAGCAAATGGAGATGCATTAAATGGTTCCAACAGGTGTATGATTATAAAAAGAATGTCACTTTTCTGTGGGAATTAATACTGGGATAGAGGTTCTACCATTACTGCTGAGCAGCAAATGGTTCAAGTAGTATAATGATATAGAGACTCACAGAGCCAATTAATCCATTAGAGGAAAAAATCCATTTATTTTAAAAAAATTGAGAGAGTTTTAGTATAAAGAGGAACAGACTGTGGATAACAATTCTAAGTAAAAGTCATTTTAGCCAGTTATATACTCTTTTGTAGATAATTTATAGCCCTGATATGGAAAGCAAAGAAGGGTATCAAGGAGGCAAAAATTGCTATCTTTAAAATGTGCCTTTTGGGGAATTTCTAAAACTTTATGTCATTGACACTAATTATTTTGGCATCTTATTGGCAGTCGCAATGGGGCAGAAAGGGGTTGTATGAAAGCACAAAACAAGTTCTTGGCTTAATTTCTGCATCCCTACATTCTTCAGGGTTTTATTTATGGCTAAATTGAAACTGGATGTCAAATCTGGGCCCCTCCGAAGAAAATCTTAATAATTAACTGGCAAAACTGAACATGATCGCTTTTGACACACCTACACTGGTAATTATTGCTTTGAGGCCATTTACTAATGAAATTAATGTATTCATTGCCCTAACAAATTAGCATAACTCATACATAATGCCCCACATTTCAAGACCTCACTAGAAAAACAACACTTAGTACCATGGAATGAAATAGCAAGGGCATTACAGGGAGACAATCTTTGCTGAATTATTATATGCCAAAAAAAAAAAAATAAACAATAGCTAAGTGTTCGTTACAAAGCAAAGTGTAAACACAATAGGGGTATTAAAACCATTAATAGTGTAGTCAAGGATGTACAATTGATGATTATCTTTTCACATCAAGTAAGCAGATATAACAGTCGCAGTAACCATGGAATCTAATTAACTGGCTACTTTTAGAGCCACAAAGTATGAAAAGAACGCCTCTTCTTCCCACCACAATGACAGAGAATGTTGTTCAGCTGTTACTGCTTCCCCACATTTCTTGTTAAATGAAATCAATGGTACACTCATGAAATTGTGCAGCCTTTCTTCCAGCTGAAACACAGGCATGTAGACAACTACAGTATCTATCTGTTAAGCTTAAGGGAGGAAATGAGAAAACTATCACATCTCAGGTTAAGGCATTCATGTAAGGAGGTCATTTGAATTTAATTCTCTGTGAGCTTTTCATGGAAATTACAGAGTAATTTTAAGTCCAGTTGGGAAGTAAGGAAACACATCAAAATAAAAAAAAAGTGACCCCAAATTCCATTTCTTTTGACCAGTTGTAACCAAAAGACATCTTTCCAAACATTCAAGTATAGTACAATGTGGTGAAGGAGATTTAAAGACCATTGCCCTAGACCCCCTTTAAGAGAACTGGGTCTTAAAATAATCACCCGTGGGTCTACGGTGGCATCCAACAAAGGCATTCAAAACACACACACACACACACACACACACACACACACACACACACACACTGCCTCTTTTACTGGATAGCTGAGGTTCAAATTGTACTTATGCTTGATGGAACGGTGGCTATTCTAAAAAGAACTGCAAGCATTCATGTGTTCACAAATGTTGGCCTGTATTTGCTACCTAGAAATGTTGTTTCATGGATATTCAGGGCAAAAAAATTGAAAGAACTCACAAGATTAATTATAATCATATGGTTAGATCTTTCACCATTGAAAGTAAACTGATCACATAGACCGCGTTGTTAACTGGTAAATAATATTTTGTGTATAAGCAAATTGTCACAAAAAATCGCAATTGGTTTAGTCAGTGGGGATCTTTAGCTTTTCTGACCTGAATTCTAGAACTCCTGTCAAAAAGCTGGTAAGGGAATGGATAAGTACCAAGAAGAGAATTGCTGGTATTCTCTTCCTTGTGCGTGTATATATATGTGACATACACACATACATATATGTATATGTATGTATGTATATATATATATATATATATGTGTGTATATATATATATATATATATATATATACTAATATCTCCCAAAATTCAAAGTAGGTACATATTTAATTTTGTTAAAGTACTTTAGAAAAATATTTTCCAATAATGTTAAGTCTTAAATGCCATAAATTCTGAAATGCATGCAATAGCTTCTGCTGTAATGGCTGCATTTCATAGAAACCCAGACAATGTGACTTCCGGGTCTCCTCTCTAATGAGGAGAAAATATTTTCCTTTGTCAAATACTCACAAAGAATCCATTTAATAGAAAAAGAGTTGTGGAAAGGGAAAGTTCTATTTAGTCATCTGGTATCTATATCTATCACAAATCAAACTTTCAATTAAATTGACTGAAATCTCTCTCTTACCTCCCCCCAACACACATGCTTATATTGATTTACCATTGTAGACACCAAGCCCCCATGTTGTTAATAAATAGATTCTTGGGAAAATCAAATCAAACAGAAGTAGAATGAAGGTTCAAGTGATAAAAGTGTATGTTAGATCACTACATGATGGCCATTGAGTATGGGTTGGTTTCTATATAATTTGTGCATACAAGGTCTTGTGCTTATATTATTGACACAGCTCTCTGGAGACATAGCTAATAGATAAGTGCAGAGTATCTATTATATCTTCCTCCCTTTCTCCCTTTCTTTTTCTCTCCTGTGAAGCCATTTCCAAAACCTTGAACCAATCATTGTCTATTTTACAAAAGTGGTCCTTTTTGTTACTGACGGGCATGAAGCCTATAACCTATTGCCTCTGTCAATGACTCCTTCCCTCCCTTATTTGCAGTTTATACTGGTGATCTGGAGATGGTGAAAGACTGGCTGAGTGACGGCCATCTCTACTCCTGCATTCTTCCTGTTCCCTTTCTGAGGGAAAGGCATTAAGGAGACCACATGACAAATACCAACAGGTATATTCAACTAGGTAACTAATATCATACAATGTAAAACAACTCTGATGACTGAGTTTAATGTATGAATAGTATTAACTGATAATATAATAACAAACAAGGAAGACTTGATAAAAGATATGAAAACACAAGTGTAACAGATGTGTATTTCATGTAGACTTACACCATGTAAAAGGCTGGCTAAAGTTCAGTTCTAAGACAATTTCAATACTTTAAGAGTATTTTGGGCTTAACAAGTTAAGAAATATGTAGCTTTAATACTAGTAATGGAACAAATAAAACTATTAATTAAAAAGCAACAATGGTAATAGTTACTGGAGTATTGAGCTACACGTACTAGGCAGTGTGTTAACCATGTTACAGATATTATCACATGTAATCTGCAATAAAATTCTCTAAGGTAGGTCTTATTATTTTTCTCATTTTTAAACTTCTAAGATTGGAGAAGTTGAAATGATTTTAATAGAAATAATAATAAATATAATTTTAAAAATATTAGTATTTATTGTTCATATGTCTTCAGCATAATAAGCCCTGTGCTACATATTTACATTATTCATTCATTCATTCAATTTTTTATCATGATAGTGATCAAATCCAGAATTCTGCACATGCTAAGCAAATTCTCTACTACTGAGTGAGACTTATAGCCCTCACATATACTTTATAAAATCCCAACAAACTTCATTTCCATATGCCAATTGTACTGAGAAGAAAGTTAAAGAACAGAGAACCAAGAGTTTTTAGGTTACAGAAAGGGCACAGTATTAAGTGATATAGAGACAGGTTAACAAAAGTACCTTATATGTGAAAGGATGGATGGAAGAAAAAAGAAACAAAGAAGAAAAATATAAAGGAAAAGAAAGAAAGAGGAAGGAAAGAGAAGGCTGGGGTTCTATATCCCAGTAGCAAAGCTCTTGCCCAGCCTGCATAAGGCCCGATTTATATGGAGAGGAAGGGTAGATTGAAGACTGGAGTATGCTTTTACCTCAGGAACGTACCAATGCTCCTCTTAATCCTTGCTGCTACTTCTTAAGCACTGACTACATGCCAGTCACGACTAATGAGACTTTTCTTAACTCACAAAATTCTTAATTCCTATAACCTACATTTTATGGATTAGTAAATTGAAGCATGACGAGTTTAAGTAATGAACCAGTGCATTCAGCAGTTCCATGCCAGCTATAGGCTTCGAACTCTAGTCCAGATGTATTGCTGGGTTCCACATTCCTGGGCATTGCCCCATTTTGCAGGTGAGGTATGGAGCCTGGCAGGAGAACATACCATCTTCCTTCTTCTAATTGGTCATGGTTACCTGCAACCCAGTTGGAGTTAGCTAGAGGAAGAGGGTGATTTGTATGTTTGTTTGTTTAAAAACAGTACAAATTGTTCTGAGAGAGAAAAATGATTTGAAATGGAAACACACAAGATGATCTGGAGTTGAATTTTAGTGGCTAGAGGCCCTGGGGAGCCCATTCTCCTCTCCCCGCTCTCTGCCACTATTAAATAAATGGATAAATAGTATTTTAGGAATGTCTTAAAAAAAATAAAGAATGACAGCCCAGGTTGACACAATCAGCCTATCAGGTGGGTGTGAGAGGTCTTTTCTCTAGCACTTTATATACTGATAAGGGGATGAGATGGGGGGCGAAGCCTTATTCTTGTCCTAGTACAAAGCCAGACACCACAGCTGTTGCACCTCAATGCATACCTATGACGGCGGTGCCCCTGTGGGGCTGGGGCCAGAGCTGTTGTCTAAGATGCAGACTTCTAACACCCAGCTCCAGAGTCGATGGGCTGAGGAATGGGTCTCCACCTTCAACTCTGTATCTGAATGTTTGTGTTGGAGGAAGGTTAACTCAGAAGTCACCGCCAGGGAGAAGCTACAGGCTTTTCACTCTTCTATCAAATCACTGGAAAGATGGATGTTGGGAATGTTTTCTGAGCCTCTTGACCTGAGGGCCAGGTATATACGGCTGGGGTGAGCTCTGGAGCTCTGGAGACCTCCCCTTCCTAGGTTCTTGTCATTTTTTTAAACATTTTTTTTTAAGACAGAGTTTTCTGTAGCCCAGGCTGGACTCAGACTCCCTGTGTAGCTGAGGGTAACTTTGAACTTTGGATCCTCTTGCCTCTCCCTCTAGAGTGCTAGGATGTGAGGCATGTGTCACCACACCTGCTTTATGCAATGCTAAGGATCAAAACCGGGGCTTCAAGAATTACTAAGCAAGTGCTTCAACTGAGCTGTATCCCCAGCTCCTCCTTCCTGGCTTCTTATAAAGTAGCCATGGCTGGAAACCTGGCTCTCCAGGGACTGCAGGGTCATGCCAGAGCTTCATGGAGAGGCTCCAGCAGGAAGAACCCAAGGACTGAGGAAAGATTCAGATTGGTTAAACTTATGGGAAATATTATTAAGAAGCAATCAATCTTCCCCTGGTGACACTCTGGCAGACTACAGGGCGGTGGAGAATGAGCGCAGAGGGTTAGCAATAGGACAGCCAACGTGGGCAGCCTGCCTCCCCTTGCAAGTGGAGGGTGAAATGTCTGGAGAAAGAACTTTGGTTGACCCCAAAAAGCGACGCATGTAGCCTGGCCTAGGACACCCGTGAGAACGTTCTCTGTTATGTTTATAAACTTTACAAAGTTATGCTTACAGTTATATAACCCTATGTGGTGCCATGGTTAATGAAGTGCTGGGAGTTAGAAAAATAATGATGGTGTTGTTTCTCTGTGCGAGGCCTTACCATATAAGGGGTAGAGTCTGTGTTAATTTGTTGATGTGACCCAGGATGCAATCTCTCTGGCACCAGCCACAGGTCAAGTCCATCTCCTATTTCAGGAAACTCAAGACATCACATTAATATACAAGTATTGTGAAATCATTTCAAAGGAAGAATGCTAATGGGTAACTGAATTTGTGGCCTAAACCAAAGTAAAGCAACATCATGTGATTAAAAAATAGAAATAATTAATAATAAAAATAATAATAGAGTGTTGACTAAATAGTTTATCCTTATTTTTACTTTTTAAGGCTTCAATCTGTAATCCCAAATGTTACTTTCAAAAATGCCACCATGCCATCTCTCCCTTCCCTACCTGCTACCTCCTTGCCTAATTAGAAACCACTCATTATCCTTCAGGGGTTCCTAACTCTTATCTTTCTAATACAACAGCATCAATGAAAATAAAACAGATGGTGTGGTGGTGCATGCCTTTAATCCTAGCCCTCACACTTGGGGGCAGAGGTAAAAGGATTGCCATGAGGTGGAGGCCATCCTGAGACTACATAGTGAATTCCAGGTCAACCTGGACTAATGTGAGACCCTATATCAAAAAACAAAAACAAATAAACAAAAACCTTGAGTGTTTTTCCTCTGTATACCTGTGTCCTTCTATGTGACTGAACAACACACCGTGGCTAACTGCTGCTGGGCACATAGAAGGTGCTCAATAGCATTGTCAGAGTTGGTTGACGAGATGTAATTATGAATGTAACCATTCACTATAAGAAATCACTTATTGTCCTGAGTGGAACTGGGATGGACAAATCAATATTTAAGCACCTAAGTGCTGTGTTAAACTGAATGAATTGTGTCTATAAATATAAAAATATGTCCTAGGAGGTCACGAAAGTACTTGGGTGGTCAGAGAAGTACTAGGATCAGTATAACTATTTGGGGAATTATAAATATTTCAAAGTTATTTGGATAAATAAAACATTATACAAAGTGGTAAATGGATGTAGCCATATCCTTACATCAAAAATATCTATTTTATAAGCACACTGGAAGGAAAACAATGGGATTGAGATATTCAACTATAGTCAAGACAACAATATGTTCTTTTCTTTAGCTTTCTAGGAGGACAAAGTTCTTACCAAAAGCATTTGTTGGGGTACTTAAAATATTGAAACAATAATATTTAAAATATTCATAGTATTTATTAACATTTTTAAAGATTGTATTTTAAGAATTTTGATCTTTTTCTCCCGTTTCTACCTATATGCTTGCTTTAGCTCTAGACAAATTCCTCAAAATAGAAAATGTGAATCAACCTTTTTTTTTCCTTAAAAAACAGTGATACATATGAGACTGGCTACAAGATGAATACAAGTCATAAAAAGAAAGTAAAGCGACCAAATATCAAGTGGAACAAGATAAGAATTATGATGTTATTTCACCTTTTATCATCTTAGATATGAAAATTTTAAAATCCTCCAATTTTCCTTTGAAAGAAAAATAAGCATATAAAATGTCAACAAGGCTTCTCTTAAATTTTTAACAGACTCATAAAAAAGTAAACTGCAAAAAAAAACTTGAGAAACATTTTGCATATGATTACCATAAAGTAGTTTCACTTCCGGAAAACTCAGAATAGTACTGCACATGTTCTGAACAGCACCGCACAGGGAGAGTGCCAACGGAGAGAAGTGCGCTGCTTCTCTCAAAATACGGTTTCATATCATTTTAATTGAGTATCTTCTTGGATTTCTCCAGCACTTACATTTTATGAACTCCACCAATACAACCTGGATGAGCTCAGCGGCATTTTCCATAGCACTTCATGTCCAGTTTCTTGGGAGGGTATATGCACAGGTCTTGTTAGCCTCTCTGGTGTTTTGGGACAGTGCACAGCCCATTGTTTCCTGTGTGAATGTGGAGCAGCGCTCACACTGGGGGGGGAGGGGGGGACAAACAACACAGGCACAAAGGCAGAGTCAATTCATCAAGAGGGAAACAAATCCAGGCTCAGTCGCTTGTTAGAAGCTGGGGGCATGACAAGATTTAAAAAAAAAAAAAATTTTTTGTTATTTTTGTTTATTTATTTGAGAGAGACAGAGAGGGACAGGAAGAGGCAGAGAGAGAGAGGGAGAGAGAATGGGCATGCTAGGGCCTCCAGCCACTGCAAACGAACTCCAGAAGCAAGCACCCCCTTGTACATCTGGCTAACGTGGGTCCTGGGGAGTCGAGTCTTGAACCAGGGTCCTTGGACTTCACAAGCAAGTGCTTAACCGCTAAGCCATCTATCCAGCCCAAGATTTTTTTTTTTTTTTAATAAGCCTTCCATAACCTCTTCAGGAAAGTGTAATTCCACTCATCTGCATAGAATGGTGGGTGACAGAGGAACTTACAAGTTGAAAAGCAAAACAAACGAACAACAGTGCACCCTCTCCCATCTGGGAAGCAACATAGCACTCACTTTTCTTTTTCTCTTCAGACCCATAAAATATCTTCAAATCTCAAGAGTTAAATACACCTTTGTAACAGATACTTTGTCTGTTGTGTCCTTATATGTAAGGCATTCAAAGAGTCACCATGCATTGAATAAATCCTATGTTATTCTCCATGGTCTTACTCAGTGTTAAATATGATTAATCCAATTGGGAAATTCTTCTATTTAGGAATAATTATTATAACTGTTTCCTCTGTGAGCACAGTTTTGACTTCCAAGAGTCCAACACAGGGCGATTCCTTTGGGTTGAAACCGGAGAGCTCTGCTTTGTGCCTTGCCCTAAACCAGTTCTGCTGAGGTCCACAGCCTGCGTCTCGGCATGAACGGCGTCCGACTCGGCCATCTCCTGGATGCTACCAGTGAATGCCACCGATCCATCAGCTCTGCATCTTGAGTGCCAAGTGAAACTGATTGACAGTGGCTCAACTGCTTCCCCCTGGCTATGGAAAACACATGCACAAAAACAGAAGGAAACGTCAAATCTAAGAAACATTACCTTTGTGTAGAAATTCCAATTGGACAAAAGAATTGGAAGTCAAGGACAGAAAGACCTCGAATCCTTGGGTAAGACAGGCAAGAGGCAGGAGAGGCTGGGTGTGACTTTAGGCCTGCTCTCTGGCTGCAAGAACCCAGGGTGTTCACAGCACAGGACTACTGCTCACAGACACAGCACATTGAGTCATCCTGGAACTCACAGTAATGCCTTTCATATGGGAGCCTGTGGGTTGTAAATCATTTGCTTCTTATTAATTGAGCTCATCTTTGAATAAATCGTGGCTAGAACAGCTGGGCTTCTTACCTCAGCGGTGTGACTCTTCTTCGGGGTCTGTCTTCCTGTTAGAACCCATAGGAGGAGGATTTGTTTGTTGAAAGAAAACTACTTTAAAAGTTACATGAACCAGGAAAATAAATAGAAAACATGTTTGCATCCATCTGATTTCCCCACATGCAAACAGAGCGAGCTGAAAGGTTAAGCTGAAGGGTAGGCTGCGCCGTTTTAAAACCTGGTTCATGGTGGAGAGTTGGCACTGCCTTTGCGTTCCTATTTGACATTGTATGGAAATAATCTTCAGGAGTTTTATAGTCATTAAGGTATTAAAACATCATGTTTTGGACAGCGAGTTTGCAGCAGCATTTGGAGTTTAGGTCCTCTTTGAAGGTTTAAGTTTCATAGTACTGCACCATCATCCAGAAAATGAATATACATGCCATTTACTACGCTGGCATGTTCTAGAAGGAACTGATGCTTAAAGGCAAAGTTGCGTGCTCCAGATTCAGAAGTTCAACCAATGTGTGCTTGAAGGAGAATATGTAGGAGTCATTTCCTTCTAGTCTGAGACAAACAGAAGAGGGGAGTTATTGCCTGAGAAGAAGGCAGCTAAGGGGCACCTCAGGATGAGCCACCTGGAGAAGACTTACATGAATGCACGTTAACTCCCAGTGTTTGTAACAACTGGGGGATATGTTCTTTCTTCTTTGAGAAGTGTTTCATTTTTATCTCAGTAGAGATTCTGAACCATCACACAATTTCCTGGAAGGCCATATAAGACCTAAACATATTTTTTTTCTAGAAATTTAACATGGTACGCAAAAGAAGTCGGACATTGCAAACCACTGTGTGTCTTGAAACACTCATTTCTCTTGAAAGTATCTTCAAGTCACAGCTGTATTAACAATTCATTTCTCTGTTGATCTTGGAGAACTTAAATTTATTTTGTGGAACATTTTTGTTTGAATATCACCACTAATAATAAGTATTGATATTTATGTAAACACTTAATAAATAGTTATTATTTAACTATGGCTTTTAAATAGCCTGTATCACTTACATTCTTGTGGCCATGAAGAGATCTGAGCATCATCAGCAACTTAAGAAAGAGGTTTGATTGGCTTACAGTTTCGGGGGGAACTTTCATTATGGTGGGGAAGGAACGGGGGTGTGGGCACAGACACAGAGGAGATTCAAGAAACAGCAGACACACAGGAAGTGAGGCTGGCCATAAAACTTCAAGACCCATCCCTAGTGGCCTGCTCCACCCAACTCTTGAAGGTCCCACAACCTTTTTAACAAGACCAGGTGTGATAGTTTGATTCAGGTGTCTCCCATAAACTTAGGTGTTCTGAATGCTAGGTTCCCAGCTGATGGAGATTTGGGAATTAATGCCTCCTGGAGGGAGTGTATTGTTGGGGGCAGGCGTATGGGCTTTATAGCCAGTTTCCCCATGCCAGTGTTTGGCACACTCTTCTGTTCCTGTTGTCCACCTTATGTTGGCCAGGGGTTGATGTCCACCCTGTGCTCATGCCATTGTTTTCCCCAGCCACTGTGGAGCTTCCCCTCGAGCCTGCAAGCCAAAATAAATCTCTTTTTCCCAGAAGCTGCTCTTGGTTGGGTGATTTCTAACAGCAATGCGAACAGGACTGCAACACCAGGGTTCAAGCAGATGAACCGATGGATGAGGGAAGGCGAGAACAACATTCAAACTATAGCATAGCCTAATTGGAAGTTTTTGGTGAAACAATATTTTACTTTCTTAGCATCAGTACACATATACATGCTTACATGCATTCACCCACAGATATATAAGTTATTAGAAAATATGAAACATGATAATTACTTCAGGGCTTTCTACTCTAGGAGAAAAGATGTCTCCTGTACTGGAGAGATTGCTTGTGGTTAAACATACCAGGCCATCAGGCTTTTTAAGCAACTGTGGAAATCCCCAGACTGAAAGCAGCTGATGGGAGGAAAGTTGCTTATTCTGGCTTCTAATCTCAAGGGGAAAGTCCACGATGACAGGGAGAAATGTGGCATGAGCAGAGGCTGGACGTCACTGCTGCTGCAGCAGGTGGAAACAGCAGCAGGAGAGTGAGCTGACGCTAATAAAGGGAGCCGTAATACCTCCAAGCCTGCCCTCAACAACACACTTCGTCCAGGCAAGGCTCCACCTTCCAAATTGCCATGAGCTGGGGATCAAGCATTCAAAACACGTGAATTTATGGGGGACACTTAAATTCAAGCCGACCACACCTGTGTTCAATTCCCTAGCCACCCACATAAAAACTGTATAGGAATTCACTTGTAGCAGCACGAGACTCTCCTTTGACACCCCCCACACACACACAAATAAATATAACTACAACTAAATTTAATAAAATGATGTTTCCCTGTATCGTCTGAGTTCTTATGAATTTGAGCCCTGCATTGGTGCTGTGTGTGTCCATGACTGGTTGAGTTGGAAAGCTCTAAGATCTCAGAAGGGCTCTTTCTAAATCCCTCCACAGCTTTTAGACCTGTGCCACAGAACAGCAATTAATACAGTGTAAGGAACGAACAAATCAGTACATGCAACATTTTCTTCTTCTAGGGGCTTCTAGAAGAGTCCAGATCCTAGCTTTTAAAAAATGTGGGTCATGATGCTATGTGTACTATGAAAAAAAAATTCAAAGTGAGGGTCATGACCCCATATGTATTATGATGAAAAATTAAATTCAAAGTGAAATGTACAATGAGCCCCAAGTGTTTCTGGCAGCACTTTCCTCGGCTGCATCATGTGATTTCACGGCAACCTCGCTTGTGAACTCACAGCGATGGCACTTGGCACTGTGTGTGCCATCAAACAACACAGCACCCATGAAGGCCACTTTAGATGGAAGCCCTTATCTTAAGAATTGAAGGTTTTCATTGTACAGTTTTCTGCTGCTACAGGAGCGATGGGTTAATTACAGGGAGCAAAGACAATACTTTTCTATTGTCATTCCTCACCAGTTAAGTGTTAAATTAGTATATCTTTGGATTATATTGTGGTAGAATGTTTGGTTTTAAACATTGCAATGTGAGTTGCTGACTTGAGTTTCATAAGAAAAAAAAATTGCTACATGAACTTTACTTGGGATTAGGACAGAATTCCAATGATTTCTGAAATGGTGCTAAACATATTTCTGCCATTTTGTACTATTTGTTTATGCAAAGTGGTGTTCTCAGAATTGATGATTATAAAACCAAAAATATTGGTCAACTCTGAAAAAAACTGAAGATGCTCTGTGTCCTGCTATATCAAATATTTAGCAAACATTTAATTCTTTATGTAAAAATAAATTTACACACCCATCTCATTATTATGCAAATTTGCTTTTATTTTTCAGAAAAGGTAAAACTATATGGATATCAAAGACTTTATTTTACTTTTTATTGAAAACTTCCATATGTATAGACAATATGCCATGTTTGCAAACCCCTTCCAGGACCACCCATTTCTCGCTAACAAATCCTGTCTCCTCTGAACCCCTTCTTTTCAGTCAAGCTTTCTTCTATTTTGATGTCATTGTCATGCAGGTCTTGTGGAGGTAGTGTCAGCCACTGCGAGGTCATGAATATCAAGGCCACTTGGTGTGTGGAAGACAGCATTGGAAGTGCTCCTCCCCTTCCTTTAACTCTTACATTATTTCCACCACCTTGTCTACAGTGGTCCAGAGCCTTGGAGGGTGTGAGAGAGATGTCTCACTTACTGCTGGACAGGCCACTGTCACTTCTCAGCACTATCATGTGTTTTGAATCACCCCAGTGGTCATCACCATCTGAAAAGAGAAGCTTCTCTAACCAGAAGTGAGAGTAGCATTAACATATGGGAGAATTGTTTTAAAATAAAATTTCTTCATGATTTATTATCATTAAATGTGCATATACCTATTTACATATCAGTATATCTAGGTTGCATAAAAACCCCAGGTTAAGCCTGGTGTAGATTAGTCTTAATTAGCATTTAGTTTGGAATACAAAAATACAATTTTGAAAATTATAGCAGCCAAAAAAAATGTGTTTGAATGAAGAGGTTGGTATAACTAAATTCCTCATTCAAAACATAAGATCCTTTTGCTCTGTATCAAGACACTGTTCATCTATTTTTCAGTTATATTTTGATTAAAAATTCAAACCTAAATATCTCTAAATGAGAGATTTAGTAAATGGATTAAGATATGTTCATACAATTAAATATCTTATATAAATTTAAAGTTTAGTTTTGAGGAATATTTAGTGAAACTTGGACAAAACTTTATGTTCTGCTTTGTTGAGAAAAGAATGGAATGTGAAATTGAGTATGTAGTTCCATTGAAATTTTTTTATAAAGAAGAAAAAGAGAGGGTGGGGAAACATGTATTCTTAAATGTTGCTGTAGGAGGAAATAGGGTAAATTTTATCCTTTATATTTATCTGTAATTTCTAAAATTTCCTTAAGAAGCATATACTTTTATAATTAGAAAGTTATGAAATTGTGGAGGTGAGGCATTATTAAATGACACATAAAATCAATCAATCAATAATCAATTATTGGGCTGGAGAGATGGCTTAGTGGTTAAGTGCTTGCCTGTGAAGCCTGAGGACCCCGGTTCAAGGCTCGATTCCCCACGACCCATGTTAGCCAGATGCACAAGGGGGCGTATGCATCTGGAGTTCGTTTGCAGTGGCTGGAAGCCCTGGCGTGCTCATTCTCTCTCACTTTCTCTATCTGCCTCTTTCTCTGTCTGTCACTTTCAAATAAATAAACAAACATAAAAAAAGAAATCAATCATCAAACAACCTGCTTGTGATTAGGACAACTCCAAAGGAGCTACAAATGTCAGGCCCATAGCAGTAATGCTATAACAAATAAACGTAATGAAGAACTTTTAATATTCTCTCTCAAAGTTTCTATTAAGCACCTTTTAATCCAGGTGATGCATTTTGGCATTCACATGAAAATATCTTGAAGTTGAATGTTGTATGTTTCGCTTTCTTTTTTTTTTTTTTTTTTTTTGAGGTAATGTAATTTTGAGGTAACTCTAGTCCAGGATGACCTGGAATTCACTATGTGGTCATAAGATGGCCTTGAACTCACAGCAATCTTCCTGCTTCTGTCTTCCCAGTGCTGAGATTAAAGGTGTGCACCACCACACCTGGCTTTTCTTTCTTTTTCATTCTCTGACTGTTTAGTAATCCTTAGCAACAGTTTCTTAAAAGAGATGGTATTTTGTAAAACTGAATTGCCATGTGAAATTGTCAGCTCTCTTAATGCACTTGATGGATTCCCTCACTGGTGCGTTTCTTCCCTCTTTCGCCCTCCCTACAGCCTTTGGTCTATTTTGCCAGCAATACTACGTACTATGCACCAGGCTCTGGCCTTGGGTCTGCTGGTACAGTGTCAACGCAACATGCAGCTTTTCTCAAGGAGTTCATGGTGTAGGGACGGGAATTCACCTTTAGGAAGAGCCTGTGTTAATAGGTATGACTTATAGCATGGCGGGGAAGGCAGATGTGCAATGCTGTGGGGGCAAGAGGAGGGCACCAAACCCCTCCCAGATCGACACATAAGAGATACCTGAAAGATGAGTGGGAAAGGCTAAATTTTACTTGCCCTTCATTTAGGTGTTGTTCCTCAGGTAGAAGTTCATTTTTAATTTTTTTATTATATATTATATATATATTTATTTATTAATAACTTCTATACTTATAGACAACAAACCATGGTATTTCCCTCCCTTCCCCTCCCCCACTTTCTCCTTTCATAACTTTGCTCTCTGTCTTATCCCCTCCCTCTCTCCATTAGTCTCTCTTTAAATGTGATGTCATCATCTTTTTCTGGTATTGTGTGGGTATTTCTAGGCACTGCGAGGTCTTGGATATCAAGGCCAAATTCTGTCCGGACAGTGGTATGAAAGGAGTGTTACCTTTCCTTTGGCTCTTACATTTGTTCCACCACCTCTTCTGCAATGAACCCTGAGCCTTGGAGGGTGTGAGATGTTTCAGTGTTGGACACTCCTCCATCCCTTCTTCTCAGCACTATCTTGCCTTTTGGGTCATCCCCGTGGTCATTGCCATCTGAAAAGAGAAGCTTCTCTAACCAGAAGTGACAGTAGCATTAATATATGACTATGAACATGAAGTGTAGTGCTTTCAGGGCAATTTGGTGAGAGTAATATATACATTTATCCACAAAAGAGCAGGCTTTATACCCCTAAGGCTCATGACCTACCCTGTGATAGGCTTTTGATTAGGTTTTCAGTAAGTACCAGGCATGTATTTCCTTCCATAGAGTGGACCTTCAGTCCAATTAGAGATCAGTTGGTTTTCCCCAGAGCAGACATGCCACTATTGCACTTGTTCGATCTTTTGGCCTGTGTGGCCAAACTTGATTTTTCCAATATCCACTGTGTTCACCACTGATGACTTCTATTTCCCATAAGGCTGCATACAGTGCAGCTTTTTCCAGCTCTCAGTTGGCTGAGCTACATGGAGAAGGTTTTCTCCTTGGCACCAACTTGATTTCTCAGTGACTTTGCCTCTCAGGCACGTGAAGTCTTCAGTAATAGGGTCTTACCATCGCTTTCTCACAGGGAACCAAGGGCCTTGGCAATAGCCTGTAATGTTTTTGAGGTGACAGGGGCCTTCCTGGTCAACAACTTACTGGAAGGGATCACATCCTAGGCACTGAAAATTTTCTAGTAATTTTCTATGGCTTCTTCTTTATTTTTTTTCCTTTTTTCTTTATATTTTTTGAGACAGGTTCTCTCACTGGCCTGGAGACTCACCTGGTAGCGAGCCTGAATAGCCAGTGAGCTCCCAGGCTCTGTCTGTCCCTGCCTCCCCATTGTCAGGATTATAAATGCACATTGCCATGTGTGCCCTTATTTATGTGACTTCTGGGCAGAGAACTCAGGTCCTCATGCTTGCCGAGTGAGCATTCTACTGACACAGCTATCATCCAGTCCAACACTTACAAATGCTTAACACTCATGAAATTGGTTCAAACCCAGTCTCATATGGTTTCTGTGAGTGTCAGAGGGAAACATGATTACTAAATGCTTGGCCTGTGGCATGCTCAGCGTTCCTGGTACCTCTTCTTCCTAGGCTTAGTACATCTTCTTGATACCTGGTAAAATATCTTATTTGCAGATGATAATTACTAAATAAATAGCTTCTCTAAAATATTTCATTTTTATTTATTTATGAGACAGAGAAGAGGTAGAAAGAGAGGAGGAGGTGGGAGAAGGAAAAAACGAGTATGCCAGGGCCTCCAGCCACTGCAAACAAACTCCAGATGCATGCATCCCCTTGTGCATATGGCTACGTGGGTCCTGGGGAATCAAACCTGAGTCCTCCGGCTTTACAGGCAAGTGCCTTAACCACTAAGCCATTTCTCCAGCCTCAAAGGAATAATTCAAATAAACATAAACAATGTTTTGTAGATATCAACATCTCCCAAAGTCAGATATTTTTCCTTCATTAATTTTGAACAAATATTTACATGATTTTGTCTAAATTCTTTATAGTATTGGCTTCTGGAATGCTCCTTCCAGATCTCCTGTCAGGGCTATGAGACTGATTACTGCTATTACTCAGAACTGTGTGGGCTTCAGAGATTCACCCCACATCCGGCCATGCCCATTCACTGGGATAACTTTCATCCAATGGCTGGCTGGTTCATGCTGAAGTGAAGGGGTGATTCCCTTATCAGATTGATGACCTGCCCAGTGCCAGAGCTCCAAGGCTTGGTGGAGACCTTCTTTGTGATAGCATGATAGCCCAGCCTCTTTTCTCCACAACCTCTCTTTCTGTGCAAAGTGCTAACTCTTACCAAGTGTGCACATGTCTTCATCTCAGAGTGCATCTTTGCAAAAAGCAAATGTGTGAACCCTCAAAAGTCACAACTGACAAATCTACCTTTTCTTTTATATACAAAAAAAATGTCTTCCTAAAGCCCTGGAATAACAGAATTATCAGTCAGCGATTGGCTGTGCTATGGAACCTGCTGGAACACAGGAAACATGACCATGAATGTTTCATGGTGTGCTCCTGTGTGTTTGCCATTTTTCAGTGAGTCTCCCTACATCTCAGTTCCTCAGGGAGAAATAAACCTTCTCCAGTCAGAGTTAGAGGAAAGCAGAGTCCCAGGGAGCCATTCTCTCCTATATTTTAAAATAGTATAATTTATATTATAAAATTATAAACAACATAAATTAGTAATCCAATCCCAGCATTCCAATTTAATGAACTAGAGATTTCAGTTCATTATTGTTTCGTTCCACTGGACCAATCTTGTGGTGTATGAATAGAAACTTCTTTATTAATAAGTAAATATATTAAAAAAAATTAAAGGTGCTTCTCTGCAATTATGCTGATGTCTCATAGGAATGCAAATTCAATAATTTAAAATAGTTTTTTTTTCTTAGCATATTCACAACCAAGTAGATACGAGAGTGAAATTTGTGTCTTTTTAGTTTAAATTCCCTTTAAGTGCTGCACAGCAAAGCAATTGTTCCCCAGTGGCACGTGAGAAGCACTTACCAGGAAAATTGTTATTGGATTACAGTTCTGCCTACATGAAGTGTAAATAAAGGACATTTTTGACATCCCAAGAGTGACCAAATGATCAAAATTTAAGTTCAATGCAAGGCTTGTTGTCTAGTGAAAATTAGAGGGACATATGACATCTTGGTGCTCACTCATTTGTTACTACTTTCCAATTCTTTATCCTCTGTAATCTGAGATATACAACAGATACAAAAATCATATTATAGACATTGAAAATCTCTGCAGACCTAGGAAATTCATTTCCCTAAACACTCATCCTCATTGAGCTTTCATGATCTTTTGAAAAAGATTTTATTTGCCCCTAGAGAGCTTAGGTGCACGCAGAATATCTGCACCATGCCTCTTGTCGACTATGGCCTTTCTGTTCATTTTTACCACACACTGTCCTTCTTCCTCCCCTTTGGAGGCAAACTGGAAAATCTCTCTTCTCACATGGCACACATGCAGACAAACTCACATTTGGTTCTTCCCTTAGTACTCCTTGATGAGTTTTATCCTAATTAAAAGTAGCATTTTGGGCTGGAGAGGTGGCTTAGTGGTTAAGCACTTGCCTGTGAAGCCTAAGGACCACAGTTCGAGGCTGGATTCTCCAGGACCCACGTTAGCCAGATGCACAAGGAGGCACATGCGTCTGGAGTTCGTTTGCAGTGGCTGGGAGCCCTGGCGCGCCCATTCTCTCTCTCTCTTTCTCTCTCTCTCTCTCCCTCTTTCTCTCTCTGTCTGTTGCTCTCAATTGAATAAATAAAAATTAAAAAATTTAAAAAAAGAAGTAGCATTTTGTAGCAATTAACCCTATGGCTTTTAAATATTCAGATATGATATAAAGATTTTTAAAAGAATAAGAATAATTTATATGTTTAGCTATGTGAGAGATTAGGTAGCTTAACCAATTATCCTGCTATAAAAATTCTGGGTTTTATTTTTAATATTATCTGAGTGGGCAGTAAAGAAGAGAAATTCCTCAGGGCCCCAAAACTGAGTGAAAGCAGGAATTCAAAGTATAAAAGTCCCTAAATCCCAAAGCAAAAATAAACAAAATTATAGCACCTGAGAACCAATTGGTATTCTTTGGGGACCTGAAGTTATGCCTTCATGAACTTGAGGGAAGAAAGGATAGGTGGAAAGCTCAGAAAGCATCCAACTAGGGGCTTCTGTAGAAAGATTATCCCATAAAATCAAGATCATATAGACCTTCATTCAGAAAGAGAGGTGAGTTAGAAGAAAATTTATATTATAGAGAATAAGCAGCAAAACAGGTCTAGCCGGAAGGAAAACTAGCCAGCTCTTACAATACACATATTCATACCAACTATCTTAGCTCAGTTAAACTCAACTCCAGGAATTGTTTTAAAAGAGGTCCTTACTGAAATTTTTCAAAATAAAAATGTCACATAATCTATGTAGCTGAAGGCCCCTGGATTCTGAGTTCAAAGTATGCTCCAAGGTAAACATCTAACAAGGAATTTGGAAAAACTGACAAAAAATGATTAGTATGCAAAAGTAAGTTGATTCAATATAAAGTTTAAAATCATGACATAATATAAAGGATAGTTATATAATTTTTAAGGTATTTAATATTTCTGGGGGATGTGATGTGAAGTTCAAAATGTGTGTATTCATATTAATATAGCCTAAAATACAAATAGTCCCCAAGTTATGATGGCAGACTTAATGGCTTTGGTATAACTTTGGGCATACAGTGAGACATTTTCAGTAGAAAGCATACTTTAAATCTTGAATTTTGTTCTTGTCCTAGGTTATCAGTGTATGACATGATACTCTCTCTCAGTACAAGGCAACTTCTCACTAGATTAAAAAGTGTTTGATATTACCCCACATTTATTCATGAAAGACCTTTACACATGAAAAAAAGTTTTAGCAGAATAGAAATATAAGGCACTTTTCTTAAAATGATAAAGTATAGCTGCAAAAATTCTATTGTAATCATAATATTGAAAGGTAAACTTTAAAAAACATTTTCTTTAAAACCAGGAGCCTGCTGGGCGTGGTGGCACATGCCTTTAATCCCAGCACTCGGGAGGCAGAGGTAGGAGGAATGCCATGAGTTCGAGGCCACCCTGAGACTCCATAGTGAATTCCAGGTCAGCCTGGGCTGGAGTAAGACCCTACCTCGAAAAAAACAAACAAACAAACAAACAAACAAAAATCCAAAAACCAGGACCCTGTCGCTGGACACAGAAGCATGTGCCTATAATTTCAGCACTGGGGATTGGAGGTAATAGGAAAGAGAAGTGGAAGCCAGCCTGAACTATGCAGTGAACTTAATGCCAGTGTGTGCTATTTGTTGGGACTCTGCTTCAATTATATATATATATAAAAAAACGCATTAGCAACCTAGGGCTTTGGAGATGGTTCAGCAGGTAAGAGTGTCTCCTGATAAAGCAAGGGGACTGGAGGTGACCTGGTAATAGTTGCGTTTGAGTTCCTAGCACCCAAGTAGAAAGCTGCACATGGCCACATACTTCTGTATCCCAAGTCCTGAAGGGGGCACAGACCAGAAAATCATGAAAATGGCAAGCTATAGAATCAGTGGGAGACTGTTTCCCAAGGAAACATACAGATGAGCAGTGGAGAATGCCACCTGATGTTCTCCTCTGTTCTCTGTGCATTAGGCACATGCATCTACACACACGCAAAAACACACACACATGCATGCACGCACACAGTATACTACAAATACATACACACAGAAAATCAGGAACCTGACAATAAAAACTTCTATTCATTATTATAATTAGTGTATTCAGTAGTTCCATTAGGCCAGAAATAAGGAAATTAATAGAATTGGAAAGAAAGAAATAAAACATTTGTAATATGCCAAAGACATAACTGTCTACCAAAGTCTACAAAGAATATTTTCAGAAACTGACACATGAGGACTAATTGAGAATGAAAAGTGGTTTACTAGGAGCAGGAGAGGAATAATGGAGGATGTTGGGTGGTAAATATGATAAAATACATTGCATACATATGAGAAATTGTCAAACAGAAAATATAAATACAATAAAAATTTTAAGAAAATAATAGTGCTAGTGTTTATAATACTAGCACAAAAGATAGACCCCAGGCATGAGTCAGAAGTCACATGAGAACTTTATGAAACAAAATTGTTTATATTTCTGCAAAGATATAAATGAAGACCAGTAACTTTTAGAGGTATACTATATTCAAAGAGAGGAAGACTGAATTTTATTAAGATGTTAATCCTTCTCAATTTAATTGGTAGATAGAAATCTATGCCAATCCAAGTCCCCAGGGTTCCTTTTTCCCTAGATTCAGGGAATGGGTACAATGTTCCCAAAGTTCACATGGGAAAACAAGAGAACAAAAGTGGTCCATAATGTTCCTGAACAAGAAATTCCAGAAATTATCATGACCACATATCAACATTTATTAATACTAAAGTAATAAATACTGGTGTATTTCTGAGAAATAGACAGATAGAATAATGGAGTCAATGCAGAGACCAAAGAGAGAGGCAACCACGTTTACCATACATAAAACTCTAGTGGGGCATTAAGTTATAAAAGAATGCATGGGCAAGCCAATAAATTAAGCTTAAACTAAGTTATAGAAATGAATAAAAATAAATAAAAATATCCTCCCTTACAACATGGTTCATGGTAGACAAAGCTTGGTGTGAGAAGCAAAGCAAAGCAAAACAAAGAATTGGAAAAAATTCAGAAGAAAATTTTCATGTCCTTATAATAGGAAAGATGTTCTTAAGTAGAAGATTGTAAAGGAAAGGTTGATGAATTTCATTGAGACTTACAACATTCATCAAAAGTTCTATTTTCATGGAGGAAATGAAAAGGCAGTCACAGAGTAGAAAGGATACATAGATATCAAGAGAATAATATCCAAAATATAAAGAGAACATATCAATAAAAATATGTAGGGCCCAGTGGTAAAATAATCAAGAGACTTGACTAGCATTTTGCATGAGGAAATATGTTCAATATCATTAGTCAACAAATAAACAAAACGTAAGCCACTCAACAATGCAATTTTGCACCAGGCAGGTTTTAAATGTGTTATAAACCTGGCAACGCTGCCTATGATCAAGGACATGGACAATAAGAAGCAGACACCATAGGGAGGTGTATAAATTAATATAACACTTGGCAAAACCATTTGATAATGTACTGAAAGAAATTTGACTTCAAGGCAGTGGTTTTTCAGTGCTCTGTGGACCTTTTAAGGAGTCTGAGAACTCCTCTCATTTCCAGTTACATATTTTAGAGACCAGATGTTTTTCGAATACTTCAACCAAAAACAACAAATCAAATAGGCTGAACACAGTCCAGATTGGAGAATTTGCTGCTATTTTTAAGCTTTATTTTTAAAAGTTTTTAAAATATTAAAATGATGTCACTCTTCCCATGAACTTTTTAAAACTTAATTTTCATAAACTTGTTATTGATTTGAACATATGTCTCTGTCAGTTCAGGTTGATGAAACAAAAATTATATTGACTGAATGCCTCATGTAACAAGAATTTATTCCTAAATATTATGAAGGCTGGTAAGTTCAAAATCATGGTGTTGCTTGTCTAATTCCTGGGATGAGCCCTCTTTGTGATATGCCAAATAATACCTTCCTGTTGTCTCTTCAGATGGTGGACAGAGAAACATCATTTCATTCTCATCTACTCCTCTAGGAGTACTGATTCCATTCTTGACGACTCCAGCCCCTTGGCCTACCAATTAACTTCTGATGACGCAGTCTCCACATACCATCACATCAGGGATTAGTGCTTTAACCTAGGAATTCTGAGGGTACAAAAACATTAATTCCACAGCAACATGTACTAGATTACTAATATTATTTTTACTTCACCTAATAAACATTTAAATATTTCTGAGTTAAAATTTATAATACTATAAACATTTGTAAATAAAATACACCTAAACCAAAGCTCTTTGTTGTCCTCAACAAGTGTGAAGAGTTAAAAGTGGTCATTGAGCCAAAAGTTTGAGAAGTGCTACACTTAAAACTGCAAATATTGGGTCAGGGCAGATTACTCAGTGGATAAAGACTCCATGAAAAAAATCCAGAAGCTGTGGTGGGCTTCTGTAATCCCAGCATGCTGTTACTTAGGGAAAAATGGGAGGCAGAGTCAGGAGCATTTCCAAGAAGCTCAACACGAGCCCAGCAAAGATCGGTGTAATGAGAATCCAGGGTGAGAAACACTGACTCCAATAAGGTGTGCAGGTGAGGATCAACCTGAGAGCTGTCCTTGACATCCACACGTGCCCTGTGACATGAGCACACCCACACTGTCATATGAACACACATAAATAATAATAAAAATATTGCCAGTATAAATTACAACATTTGTTTGCAAGAGAAAAGGAGACAGGAACAGAAAACACTAGAAGAACCCCCCACCAATGACCCTCAATGAAAACCCAACTTACTGAGTGAGATATTCTATATTTTATATGCTATGTACTGTCTACAGAGAAAACATATGTACTTGATGTATAGGTATTTCTATGGTTGAGTTTTAAAAATCTTGTAACATAAAGATGATAAAAGAAAGCTGGGCGTGGTGGTGCACGCCTTTAATCCCAGCACTCGGGAGGCAGAGGTAGGAGGATCACCATGAGTTTGAGTCCACCCTGAGACTCCATAGTGAATAGGTCAGCCTGGGCTAGAGTGAGACTCTACCTTGAAAAACCAAAAAAAAAAAAAAAAAAAAAAAAAAAAAAGATGATAAAAGGAAACTACACATAGAGGGTAAACTTCTTGTTGTTGTTGTTTTGTTTTGTTTTTCGAGGTAGGGTCTCATTCTAGCTCAGGCTGACCTGGAATTCATGACATAGTCTTAGGGTGGCCTTGAACTCACGGTGATCCTCCTTCCTCTGCCTCCCAGGTGCTGGGAATAAAGGTGTGCATCACCACACCTGACAACAGTGAATTTTTGACTTGAGAATGCAACAATTCTTATACAAGTACTAATTAAGAAAGACATACATGTGGAAAACCTATAGAGGAAACTTGGGAAATACAAAACATAAAATTTAGAATAATGATCATTCCTAGGGTACAGGGGGAGTAGAAAGGGACTTCAAAGACGCATTCCATGCCTTAAGCTATGTGGTAGGTGTCACTGATATTTGTTTCAGTTTGCTTAGTATTTTTGCAATGAGAACATCTTATCTACTCTTAGCAATTTCCAAGTATATAATACATTTCAAGGAACTATGTTTTTAAACCTTCCCCATACATTACAAATATTCTTCTCTGTGTACTTTTGTTAGAAAAAGTTTATTGACCTCACAGGGTTTTGTAGTTATCTGCAAAGCTCTACACAGTACTTGTCCTATCAATATGTCATCATGGATGATTGAGGACAGCAAAATATATATAAATCCAAATAGATGAGGGACTACTTGGAAGGATGAAGGTGTTCAGTGGAGAAGGGATGTGGAGGAGAGAATCAAAGAAAATGATGCAAGGGAATATCATCAAAATATTGTTTACATGTATGAAAATTAAAAGGTTTTTTTATAATTATTAATGAGTTTTGTACTCAGTGAATACAGTCAAGTTGGTACCATTGTTAGCCTCTTCCCTGTCCTCCCTCCTCTCTCTGGCCCCTCCTTGTTGAGGTATATGGGTCATGCATTGTGGAGTTAGCCCTCACTAAGAATAATAGGTGAAACAAGCAAGGGTGCTGTTTTCTTGGTGAGCCTGATACCAGCACAAGGATGAAGGAGATCAACACAGAGAACAATCAACTCTTACCAAATTAGATATCCAAAGACACAGAGGCTCCCAAGACCTCATCACTGAAACAGACCTAAAATGAACCCAACATGGCTCAGGGAAATTTGCAGAAGAGGGAGCAGAAAGAATGTTAGAGCCACACGTTGGGTCATGATACATAGAGACACAGAGACGTTTCCTCCTACCTTTTTCTTTTTTTAATAGGGAGGGGGAATTGGCATGCTAGGGCCTTAGCCACTGCAACCGAGCTCAATTCTTGCGCCACCTAGTGTGCATGTGGGACCTCACGCTTGCCTCACCTTTGTGCATTTGGCTTGCGCATGATCTAGAGAGAGAACAAACATGAGTCCTTAGGCTTAGAAGGCAAGGCCTTAACTTCTAAGCCATCTCTCCAGCCCAAAGAATTTTTTTAAAAGGATATTTGAATATAGAAAGGAAAAGAAGGAAAGAAAAGCAAGAACTGGGCTGGTGAGATGGCTTAGCAGTTAAGGTACTTGATTACAAAGCCAACGGACCTAGGTTCCATTCCCCAGTACTCACATAAAGCCAGATGCACAAGGTGGTGAATGCCTTTGGAGTTTGTAGTGGTCAGAGATCCTGACATGCCCATTCCCTCTCTCCCTCTCTCCCTCCCTCTCTCTCTCTCTCTCTCTCTCTCTCTCTCTCTCTCTCTCTCTCTCTCTGACTCTTTCTCTTAAATAAATTTTAAGAAAAGAAAAGCAAGAACCAAGGAAAGACAGAACTATTTATTGACCTTTAATGGAGGCTCAATAAATCTATTAAATGCACTTTCTCCAATGTTAACCAACATTTCTGTGCTGAGGAAAGATAACCTTTTGGGGAAAGATATCGCCTGCTTGGCTCTATATGTCCTTAAATGTTGTTAAAACACCCATTTTAAACTTCTTTCAGATAAAGAGACACAATAGCCCATTTCAGTCTAGGATGACCCAGTACCATAAATAATTTATAGAGAGACACAGATGATTGGATCAGAAGAAATGGACTCAGAAAAGGTTCCAAGAAAGTGTGCAGTCTCTTCCCCAGGACATGCTTCCTTCTTACCAGCTCATGCCAGTGGGGAAGGGAGGCAGCTCAGCCTTTAGCGCCGGTCCTGTGGCCGTGCAGCCATTCCCTGCACATGGTAAAGCTACTGGTGCTAAGTTGGGGAGATGCAGGCCCAGGCAGGCGCAGAGCCGGCTGCAGGACCTTCCATCATCTCCTAATTGGAACAAAAGAGGTTTTGCATCCTTCACAAGGCGGCTTTCTAGGCTCTTAATTGTATAATTAGCAACTTTGACACCTAGTTTGCCACTTTTTAATTGTGTAGCTAAATATAATTAGGGAAACAACGAAATACACCTAGGAAAAAGGAAAAATGGGGAAAATAAGGGGAAAGGTGGTGTAAAAAAATTGCACTAGTTTCATTTAATGCTTGTGACTGCAGCCACTGTGAACATTGTATTAACCAATGAATAGTGAGGTTTCAAACACACACTTCCTGTTCCAATGCCATCACTTCGTACATGAGGAAACAAGAGGTTTTTTGAAATTCCCCGGGCCCCTCCAGAGTCTGAAATATCAGCAGTGTCAGCCCACTCTCTAATCTGATTTTCCACATACCTGACACACCTTTTGTAGAATGATTTACTGAAAACTCACTGTGGCAGAATAACCACCTTCACAATTAACCGTGTCCTCTAGGCTTACCATGCAACATCGGGAAACTTTGCTCCAATCCTTGTGGGATTGTGGAGAAGCGTTTTGATGGATAAAACCGAGGCTTTTAAAGCAAATATTTGAAAAGAGAAAGAAGAATCAGTACGGCACACGGTCTTGCCCGTGGAAACTCAACCGCTGTCAAGTGTTGATCATCAGTGGGATCCCTGTTGGGTTTGCAGGGCTGGGTCGTTGACCAGGGAACAGGAACATCAAGAACAGAGGCAGCTGGTACCACTAAGTGTCTAGTGACGGGTTATGGGTCACCTGAGCAAGGAATCTGTCCGGCTTGGACTGATTTGGGTATCGTATGACCCACTTGTGATCATGATGGATTAAAAAGCAAGAAGATAAAAAGCCTTCCCACAGTTTCTTAATTACTTGGTTTCAAAGAACTCCAGGATTCTTACACAACTCAAAGGCATTGGAGGAACTCAGCAAATTAAGACTGGATTTCCTTCCAACTCTACTGAGTGGGCAAGATGGGGGGTGGTAGGGAAGAGGGAAGAGTCCCACTTAATTGTAAAAATTACACAGTGCGTGTGGGTCTTAAAACTATTTTGCCGCTGGGCGTGGTGGTACACGCCTTTAATCCTAGCACTGGGGAGGCAGAGGTGGGTGGATTGCCATGAGTTTGAGGCCACCTTGAGACTACATAATGAGTTCCAGGTCAGCCTGAACTACAGCGAGACCTCGCCTTCAAAAACCAAAATTAAAAAACAAAAACAAAAACAAAAAACATGTTACAGTAGTGAAACAGGTTGAGCTCATTTCCTTGGTAGAACAGAACAATAGGGTAATAGCAGTCTTGAAGACTCACTTCTGACCTTTGTTTACTCCATTCCTATGAACCAGTTCTTTTTTTTTTTCTCATATTTTATTTATTTGTTTGAGAGAGAAAGAGAGAGAGAGAGAAATGGGTGCACCAGGACCTCTAGCCAATGAACTCCAAATGCATGCATCACCTCGTGCACCAGGCTTATGGGGGTACTGGGAGATCAAACCTGGATCCTTAGGCTTTGCAGGAAAGTGCCTTAATTACTACAACAGCTCTTCAGCCTACAGCCAGTTCTTTATCTATGGGAAAAATATGTAACAATATGCTATTCTACTAACAGGGGGTACATAACATGTTTATCCTAGTGCCTCACATACAGGGAACATAGATGTGGCTTCTATTTCTGCTATAGCACCCATTATTATGCAACTTGATTTCCCACATTTATGTGAATGGCCACAGTTGCAGAATCATGTTGTAGAAAAAGAAATATGTCAAAGAAAACATCCCCAAATCATTCAGTTGCTAAGACTATAAAATAATTAATCTATGCTCATTAAAAGGTCTGTGGTGCTGGGGATTGAATCCAGGGCCTTGTGCAGGTTTTGATCAATGGTGTGAATCTCCAGCCCTTATGTGAATTTCTTTCACGCATTATGATCCTACTAAACCCTTTGAGCAATCCTGCAATGGAGATTACTTACTAGAAAACTGAAGTCTCATAAAAATTAAATATCTGCTCCTACCCACAGTGAGTGAATGATTAAGCCAAGTTGGAAGCATGGAGTGATTACTGTGTGTTTTGTAATTACTTCAAGAATGGTTATCTAAAATTCTTCATCCTTGTTCATAATGCATTAATGGTAAGCTATTAAATATCATGCAACTTGCAAATGTCTACTTGTAGACTGAAAATTTTGCTTTTCTTCTAACATTTGTATCCAGAATAACCCATCATGATAGGTTCTGAATTTCCATTTTACAAATGTAAAAGGAAATTACAGAGAAAGACTCAAAATATAATGTAAGTGATGTGGTTGAAATTGCAATCTGCTTCAATTTTAAGACTTTATTTTTCCATCCATTGCAGTTCCCAGTCTCATAGGAGCCAGGTATCTTACCCTTACATGTCTTCCAAAGAGAAATGGAGATATACAACCACCCAGACTTTCATGCTACTCATGATCCGAGCAGCATTACTCAGCATAGCTAAAACTGGAAACAACAGCCAAACAGCTGTAGCAAAATGGTAAAATGTAAAAAAGGTAAAATGTGGTTTGTGTATGCAGTGAAATACTATTCAGCAGTGAAAGCAACCAGCTGTCAATATATTCTCTGACAGAGGCAAACTTCAAAAACATATGCCAAGTTAAAGGAAACATCCTGAGAACAAGAGTGTATATAGTTGCATTGATATCAGGTGCCCAGAAAAGGGAATTTTATAGATGGAAATTTCTTTATGGATCTGGGAGACAGTGGACAGGGAAAAAAAGGAAAAGAAAAACAAACATGATGGATTTTATGGAGGTGAAGAAATGTCTTAAAATTTATTTATTATAAATTTATTTCAAGTTAACTTAGTTAATTTGCAAAAGCATTGTGGAATGAAAATGTTACAGTGGAACCCATTTCTTTGTATGTGAACCAAAAAATAATTTAAAAAAATAACAAAGCATATTCTGTAAAACATTAGCAATTCCTAACATAGTTTCCCTTTTGGGTCATTGTGTGTTTTTCTTGTCATACTAGTCTGTTAAGGTTTTAAATATGGTATGACATTTATTATTTTAATATGTTGTGAGTCACTTACATAATTTAAAAATGTCCTTAGAGGTAATATTTGATCCTACTATAATAAATTATCATTATCCATTATAATTAAAACAAATTTTAGCATCATGTGATGGAGCAATTCTCTGATACTTCTTTTCATTGCCATTTAGAGAGAGAATATCATGTAAAATTAGTACTCTGGGCTGGGAAGTTGAGTCATCCATTAAAGGCACTTGTTTGTAAGCCTGACAGCCCAAGTTCACTTTCCCAATACCCATGGAAAGTCAGACAGGATGGCGTATGCATCTGTGATTTCAATCTGCCTATAGGAATAGGAGGCAGAACCATGAGAATTCAGAAGCTTTGTGAGTGAACTAAACTGGTTTACGTGAAGTCAAGTGGAAAAACCAAAACTCTAATGTGAGGGGAGACCCTGTCTCAAGCAAGGTGGAAGGAGAGGACATACATCCCCAGGTTACATCCATACCTCCACGTGTGCTGTGGCACACCCACACTATATCGTCAACATACATGCATGCAGATGTATCCACCTAGGATAGAAGTAACTGTATTTTAATGATGTGGATCTCAGGATATTGAGGGACCATTTCTCATCTTTAGCCATTCTGCTCCCCATGACCTATTAGGGGTAGACTAATTTCTGTCCCCCTTGATCAATCTGCACTGATGAGGAAAGGTGAAACAGGTAGCAAGAATGAAGTGATAGAACAAAGAGAAAATATTGCTTTGGAAAGAGATGTGTGTGTGTGTGTGTGTGTGTGTGTGTGTGTGTGTGTGTGTGTGTGTGTGAGAGAGAGAGAGAGAGAGAGAGAGAGAGAGAGAGAAAGAGAGAAAGAGAGAGGACTTCTTTCAGATTTTGCATTAAAAAAAAATCTGTTGAGCCAGGCGTGGTGGCACATGCCTTTAATCCCAGCACTCGAGAGGCAGATGTAGGAGGATCACCATGAGTTTGAGGCCACCCTGAGACTACATAGTGAATTCCAGGTCAGCCTGAGCTAGAGTAAGACCTTACCTCAAAAACCCCAAAACAAACAATGAAAAAAATCGGTTGACAGATTCCCGAACTAGTCTACTTTCCTGGAAGGCAATGTTGAAACACTGTGGAGGAATTTTTTGTGATCTGCAGGTGAAACTTGGGATGTTTTTTTTGAGATACACACCCGAGTCTTGCCAGAAGAGAAGAAAGGCCATTGGAGCTAGGTGGAGGAGGGAAGAAGGAGATAATAATATTCTACATAGGTAAGTGGACACTTTTCTTTATTTTCTCAGGTCTTTAGATAACCATTCAAGTGAATAGATTAAACTCCCTTTAGAAATTATTCACCACATGGAGTTCCTCCTGTGCATACTGACTGTGAGGTGATTGGACTGACTGAGCATGTCTTCCATTACTAAAAGAATTGCGAACCTCATTTCTGGTTAGAAGAACCACCTAGGGACGCCTCATCTTGAGGCTTCATGATGATAAGTTGACACAATCTTCTTTGTTCTGTCCCAGATTCTTAAGACACAGAGTGGGTCATTCACACTTTTGGGCAATTGTATTTGTCCCTTGGAATCTCAATATTCCATGAAAAGTGGGTACACAAGTCAACTGAGGTAGCCAAGATACCTTGCTTCAGACCCCTCCAACGTGATGATATCATAGTCATGCTGTTATATACACTTGCTTTTCCTGGAGGCAGAAACACAACTTTTGCCTTGGAAACTAAAGGCTCAGGCAGTGGCAGGCCTTTTCCACACTCTCCCAGCTCAGGAGGACACTGTGGGCGCTCTGGTTGGCTGCTCCATTTGGAAGCATGATGCTCACACCTTGGTTTTCATTCACCCAAACATGTTCTTCAGTCATTGATCAATTAGAGTTGAAGTTCAGGGAAGGAGAGAATAAAACTTTACTCACTTTTCAACAAAAATGTGTCAGTTACAGTTAAATTTCACTGTAGTTACTATCAAAAGAGCCAAAAAATATCCCAACAGAAGCTCAAAGAAAAATCGTATTTTCTTTTGCTTCTTCCATAAAGTGCTTTCCTTTTTTTCTGGCACAGAAATAATAAGGAAAATAACATATATGGAGGAAGTAATAGAGCGGTGAGTTTCCAGCTGGGTTGTGTATAAGTGTGTATGTGTTGCACTATGTGCATGTATGAAGCCATATGGGAGAAGCAAGAAAATACCAAATTAAATGGACTTTTTCATATGAGACTGGTAAGAAACTTAAACTAAATTCTACTCTAGCCAAGCATGTATATCTATAGGACCAACTGGGTAAAATTAACGCCAGAACTCAATAGATATTAAATAACAATAATAAAATAATTGGAGGCTTTAGATTTTAATGAAGGGTCATTATATGCTCTTTCTATCAATATAATGGGCTATAAAGATGAGCTCTTACCCAGTTATGGTTATTAAAGATGACTTTTTTAGTTTCTGAAGATATGGTACCCAAAGATGCTCTCCTGAGACTCTAATTTGGGTTGACAACATTCTGACACCTTGTTGGGCTATTATGTTTCCATCACAGGGAAATTCTGAATTTTATGTTCTAAGACCCGACCCTTACATGACTTTTGCTATGTCACAACTTGAAAATTTGCCTCTGTGTCATGTTTCTCTAAGTGAAAGAATAAAAATCTTACCTGTATGGAGGCCACTATTTGTCTTGGTATTTAGCAAGTAGTAAGTAAATAAAAATATTTTGGCTGGGCATGGTGGTACACACCTTTAATCTCAGCATTCTGGAGGTCTAGGTAGGAGGATTACTGTAAGTTCAAGGCCAGCCTGAGACTACATCATTGTTTATTCCAGGTAAGCCTGGGCTACAGCAAGACAATACCTTGAAAAGCCAAGAGTGTGTGTGTATGTGTGTGTGTGTATGCACATATACATATATATGTGCGTATATATGCATATATATATATATATATATATATATATATATATATATATACATATATATACTTATATATACATATAAGTATATATACACACATATATTTGTATATACATATAAGTATACATATACTATATAAATATAAATAAATAAATAAATATATATATATATATATATATATATAATTTCAGAAGAATAAAATGAGAAATTTAAAATTCAATATAAAATACCCACATTGCATGTCAAAGATGCATCCATTCTGTGTGACATGCTCTAAAACATATCTTCATAAACCTGGGGACAGACTAAAGTACTTACAAGAGGGTGAGAACAATGGCAGGGGATTGAGAACATGCAGGAAACTAAAGCCCAAGTCACGAAAGCCAAAGCTTCCACGAGCCACTCAAGTAATGAATGTGAGCCAATCAGACAAGAAATTAAAGAGCGGCGTTCACTTTCTTCCATTGCTTGAATCACAAGGAACCATGTGTGGGGAGTTTGGAGCTCAAGGTACTCGCATTGAATAGTGGGATGGTTAAGAGGTGAGGTCTTATGGGAGATAACTGAGTCATGAATATAATGACACCTGGGAAGAAGGGGTGAGTGCTAGTCTGACAGAGGAAGCTGTGTTTTACAGGAGTGGATTGGGTCTGATAAGAGAAACTTGTCATAAAGGGGTGAACTTGGCCCCTTCCTATTCTCTGGCTTTCCTTTTTGGACATGTGGCTTCTTTTTGTACACACTTGCTTTTTCGTCTTCATCTCCATGTCATGATATAGCTAAGGTCTTCTCCCTGGTTTTGGGTGTCATATTTTCTGTTTATCCAGATACCAGAATTCAAAGCCTAATATACCTCATCTCTTTCTTTTTATAAGTAGTTTTTGGTTTGATCTGTCACTCACTCTGCTGTCCCAAATTGGCCTCAAGCTCACAGAAATCCTCCTACCTCTGCCTCCCAATTGCTGGAAATATAGCTGTATTCCCACCATGTCTGGCATTTTTTTTTTTGAAAAAAAAATATTTATTTGCAAGGAGAGAGAGAGAGAGCGAAAGAGAAAGAGAGAGAGAGGGAATGGGTATACCAAGACCTCTAGCCACTGCAAACAAACTATATGCATGGACCACTTAGTGCAACTTTCTTACATGAGTACTGTAGAATCTGACCCAGGTCAGTAGTTTATGAAGACAGGTGCCTTAACCACTGGGAAACCTTTCCAGCCCCACCTTTTCTCTTTCTACACAGCCTCAGGTATTATTGCAACTGAAAATAGACTGAGATATCCTGAAAAATGATCCCTTCTCCTATTTATCTTTCAAATGGAGACATACCCATCTATTGCTCCCCCATCATTTAACAGAGAAATGACTCCAGGATTTATTAATTTGCATCTTACATAACTTGAAAATGTAGGCATTGATCAGTCATTGAAATGGTACAAAGTATAGGAGACTGGCTGCTCTAGTGTAATAAAGCCACCTGGCTAATTAAATGCTATGTAGGGAAATACACAAAGTGCTTTCTAGAGTACCATTATCATGAGAACATGGGGGCTCATTAGCTTAGGTGAATATTTCTCAACTTTTAAAGTTTAGGAATATCCTAGTTTAAAAACAAAAGAAGATTCTCTGGAAGATGCATATTGCAAATCACATCTGTAAGGAAATTCTGGCCACAGGGCTTAGTGAGCTCTTAAAAAAGTTCCTTGTGACCTAGGTATGGAGGCACATGCCTTTAATCCCAGCACTTGAGAGACTCAGGTAGGAGAATTGTCATGAGTTTGAGGCCAGCCTGGAATAGAGTGAAACTCTACCTAAAAAAAAAAAAAAAAAAAAAAAGGAAAAATGAAAAAAAAGAAAAATTGCTTGCTTGTAAGAGAGAAAATTGAGAGCCGGACGTCTGAAAGAAAATCTAGTGAAAAACATTATTTTGGGTCATCTTCCATGAGAGTAGACAATGGCTGAAAATCACCAAATACTTGTGTATCAGGAAGGAATATTGTCTACAAAGTGAAATTTCTGTCAGTAAAATGGTTTGGATCATAAAATGGCAGATATACCAACTTCAGCCTTTAGGTGAATGGTTTGCATCAGAGATCTTGTCCAAGAAACTTGGTTTCTACCTGAGAGCTCTAGGATCCTGCTGAATAAGGAGAGTCAATGACTCCACCCCTGAATCCAGTCTGTCAACAAGAATAAACACATGTGCACATCAAGCTCACTTCTGTATTTAAAATTCTGTGGACTCACATTAGGTAATAATTATGTGTTCACTGACTCTTTACTATAGCCTACTAAATTTGACTTGAGGCCTTCATCATCATTATTAACTTCATAACCTTGATTATATTCTATAAAATCTCTGAGATTTATTTTACCAACATACAAAATGGGTGTAGCAAGAGTGGCTCTTTCATATTGCTGTTGGGATTATTACATTAAATGGTATGTACAAAGTACTTAGAATACTGCCCATGACATAACCAATGGTAAATGTTAATGAGTAGTAAGATAAGTAAAACAACCACATTAATATGGATCAGGAACATGTCTACTTTTCCTGGTAGGTAATTAGGGACTGAGCTATGGAAACACTGATGTGAACTTGTCTACTTTGGCAAGACTAGAACTCATGTTAGATCCAGTAGATGGCTGAAAGCATCACCTTCCTGCTTCTTCTTTGCCTGGGCTCAGATCTTAACACCTGTGAACTGGCACTACCTGAGTTAGCCTTTTGAGCCTAACAAGCATTCAGGTCCCCCACTTACACATCTGAGTCTGCGGATGAGGCTCATATTAACTGGGTACCTGTGTTTATGACCTTGGATACACCCAATTTCATCTATCTGGATGCTTGATGCATATGACTGGACCTTAGTCACTTTTGTGAACTAATTTACTCAGTTCAGAATCTTCTCTCCTTCCCTATGTTATGGGCGATCCTCAGAGTGTACCCCTTCTCTTACCAGCCATGCTATATGGGGGAGGGGATTGCTATTGGTTTGGGTGAGCCTGTGTTTGTGCTCTTCATATGTGATGCCCTTCCCCAGAGGCTTCCTTTCCTGAGAACTTTCTCCATGTGAGGCAAATTTCGTGATCTCTTCCCTTCCTTCCTAGCCAGCCTGGGGAGGGGAAGATAATTTCTTTTGGTTTGAGCTTTTCTGCTTAGGTTTCCCTCCTAACTCTCCCTAAAATGAGTTTCATAATGTACCTTCCTCTGAGTCTGTTCACTCAATTCTTTGTTGACATGGATAAGAACCAAGACTGGAGAGCTGCTGGTGTGTGGTGTTTCTCATCCCACAGTACTCAATCCTATGTCAGTATCACCATCAACTATCGTGGTAATAGTAGCCATCCTCTGTACGTGGTTCCTATAGTGCAGTACAAGATTCTAAAATGCAAGCCCTTTGTGAGCAGGGACAACACTTTTTCATCATTACATGCCCAGTGCCAACACCACAGGCTGCTGGAGTCACAGTTTTAAATAACAGGGGCTTCATCAGGAATATTCCGTAAGTTTCAGTTGGTAGGGTAAAGATGGAGGCTAACTATAATGTGCTCCGGTTTTCAAGCCCATGAGCCAGTTTTGCTTGGCTGACCTAAACTGCAGTGTAGCAAACAGATGTTTCACCGTTTCACCCTCCTGATAAAGACACATCTGAAACTTTCAACATTCTTATTTCTGTGGTCATCAATAAAACATTGTTGTGTGAAATCTAGCTGAAAAATAGATGGGCCCCCTCAGACCCTGAGTAAGTGTGATCCAGCTGAGTCCATTTCACTCATAATAAGTGGGATTTGAGAGTCTATCTTCACAAGATCACAAATCAAATGTATGATACCAAAAAGAAAAAAAAAGTGTGAAGCTCAGTGTGTCTTCAAAACTCATCATGATGAAAACCTAGCAATTTAGAATTGATACCAATGATAACCTAAAGAATGATCCATTATAAACAGACAAGATACATGGCCCTTGGGTTACTCAGTCATAATTGACATGATCTTCAGTGTGAGGTCCCTAAAGGTCAAAGCTCTTCTGTTTAGTCCAACATTCTTAAGTGATTATAGAGTTTTAAGGTAAGTCTGTAAATGCAATTAACTGCCCCCTCAAACACACAAGAGCACTGTTATATTTTTATCAGAGCAGTTATTAGACTGGACAGTTGTTTGTGCCAAACAGCTGTCCCATGATCTGAAAGTACACACTATATTTTGCTTGGGGCAAGCTTATAATTCAATCCTTGGTTTCTGTATGTCCAGTCCAAGAAACTATTTGAAAAGAGCAGAGCCTTCTAGTTGTCCTCCATGAGCCCAGAATATCCTGTACCTTTTTAAGCACTTTGTTAGGAACTTAAATCAACACTGTAATTATAGGCAAGAGGAAAGAACATCAGAGACCAACATCAAGACCAAATGGTGAAAGCTTTCTTCTCACAGCAGTTATATAAACTACTAACTGAGGTTGAGACACACATGGAGATGAGAACATTGCCCACTCTGCTTCCCCATTTTCATTTGAGTTCACTTTAAAAAAAAAAAAAGAAAACAGGATACTTAGGGGCAATTTACAAAGAAAGAGATTGGTAGCAGCAGGGAGAGCTAAATTATACACTCATAATAACTAACAGATTATTCATTTGTGGCTATTAGCATCATTTGAGGTGTTATTGCCATAGGATTTTTGTTTACCAAAACCTCTACCAACTAGGCTCAAAGTCTAGGCTGCAGACAGGTCTAGGCATCAATATTGAAAGATACTTAGTAGCTTGTACCTTCACCTGTCTATTTTGAAAAGAAACTTAAATTTTAGAAAACAGGATAGTCACTAACTAGAATTTGGAAAAAAAAAATAATACCCAGAACACCTGTGTGAGAGTCCACCACCAGACTGTTAAGAATAAACATTCCACCAAAGTATGCTAATGACTTCTTATCTCTAACTCTAAGCATATTATTACTTAGCCTATTGCAAATGCTCAATAAATTTGTTAAATAACATGGCTTATAAATTAATATGATCCTGAGAGGGATGAGTTGGATTGGATTAAATGAACTAGGGTTTTGCTTTTATCTCCCATTCTACTGATCTTCAGTTGGCAGAACTAAAATAGCTGGAAAAATACAAGTCAAAACATTTTCCATAGTTTCCTGTAGGCTTCCAAATTTCCATCAAGTCTGTAATCTTTAAGAGGTGAAGTTAGTCTTGGAGCAGTTTACTGCTGGCTAAGACTCAAGAGAATCTAAATGGTTCAGAATTCAACCCTAAACCTCAGACAAGTATGAAAGTATCCACTACCTGGTGAAAAATGAGGAGAAAAGAGCCCACAGAGGTAACACAGAAGTCAAAATGCAAGACATTGATGACAACCCAGAAGCACTTTTATCACAGGTGTACACACAGATGTCATAGGTAATGATCCAGGTTGACATGGCCACAGGAACACATAACACCGTGTAGGGCAGGGGTTGGGTATTGAAACCTTTCAAAACTACCAATAATATTTGCTAGCAGCTAGGTTTCCTTTGGCATGAAGGATTGGAATATTAAACAAATATCTAAATCTTGTAGAATTGGAGCTTACTGGATGTAACAAGATACACAGGAGTAAGTCAAGTTTCTATTTCATGCCATCTTAGAATCTTCACTATTGGGGTGGTATGTTAACATACTCTCAAGGAGTACTGTGTGTGTGTGTGTGTATGTGTGCGTGTGTGTATATGTATGCATGCACACAAACAAAAGTTGGTGTGCTTAACAAGAAGAAGCGAAGGAGTGGGCTGAGAAGGTTGACAAGGGCACAGAGAGGAAGCATCAGGTCCCCCCAAAACATAAGTTAATGACCTGCTCCCTCACAAACGTTAGCCACTTGTGATTTTCTTGTCTTCATACACAGACACTTCATTCAAATGACAATTGCAATCACCCCTGTGAGGCAGCCTACACTAGACAAAGTCCTTATTCTTTGTTTCTTACTGTGGGTAAACTAACTCCTGGTATCCTCTTGACCACACCAACCACCAAAAGAAACTTGCTGGCTCTTGGAAGTATGTTGAAAACAAATCCACAGAGAAACAGCAATAGCCCATGGAGACACTGACGTTGCACTATCTGGAGAAATATAATTTCCGTGTACTGTCTGTTCATTGGGTGGCCTGTGCCTGGCTTTCCTCTACCCAGATTTCCTTTCTTGTGAGCTCTGAAGTTTGCTTCCTCTAGGTCATTACAGACATGAAGAGAGCCAAGAAAACTTGACATTTGCCGTGGGTGGTAATGTGTTTGAAGAATTTGGAACATACCCTCAGTGGGTCCTCTCCCCCACAATGTACACAGAGCAGCAAGCCAAATACAAAAAGAAAGACCTAAGGGTCAGTTATATCCAGCAGCTCTGGCTTAAAAGCATTTGAATTTTTTTTTAAAGAAAACCTCAAATTTATGTTTTTATCTTTGTCCCATGTGCTCACAGTTCAAGATTGCGGACTGGATCACAAGACAAGTAGAGAGCTGGAGGGTGAGGGGACTGCAGAAACACTGTCAGGACATGAGCACACACAGATACGGGACAAAACCGTGTCATGGTCTCCTGCATGGCCGCTCCCCTGCAGGCATCAGAGACTGTGCTTTCAACCCTGAGGACTTCTGCATAACACACGAGCAGTTTCCTCTTCCTGCTCAGCAATGCTCTGCCTTCCTTCAGTCTGGCCTGGCCTAGACATGTCTTTAGCCCCAGCCAAACTTTTCTCCTACTTCTGCTTGGCATGACATACACATTTTGGGTAAGGAAAAGACATCTGGGTGGTTTCAAACCAGGGTCGGAAGAGAAGAGGTTGGATCTTACCTGTCTGAGTCCAGGCTGTCATCTTCTCATGTCTTAAGAAACCAGTACCGCATAGAACAATGCATTCCCTTCTCTGAGTTGGCTATGATTTTGTTGTTGTTTTTATGATAAGGCCTCATCCCAGCCCTGGCTGACCTGGAGCTTATTTTGTAACTCCAGGCTGGCCTTGGACTCACAATGATCCTCCTACATCAGCCTCCCAAGTGATAGGAGTAAAGGCGTGTGCCACTCAGCTTTGAGTTGGCTATTTTTACAAGCATCTAGGGGACAAACTATCTTGCTATCAATATATGCAATAAGTGGGCAGTGAAAGACTTAGCTGTTTGGGCGCTGCATACTTTTATTGAACTTCTGTGGGTCTTCTTTCAAACTCTTGCTGAACAGGGCTGGAACTCACAATGCATCTTTCAAATTGAAAAATAAAACGCAATGCAGCTCCAGAAAACCAGAAACTGTGCAAGCCGCTGAAAGTAACATGTGTTCAGCATGTACTTTCCTCACGTCAGGCATCTTCCTGCCCGTTGTCTCCTTATCTTCAGGGGAATACTTAGGGAGCTGCCATACCTACTTTGTGGACAGGAACACTGGGGCTTAGGGTCTAGGTTGAGGCACAAGTCTGGGTCATTCGCACTGCCCTTGTGGTAAGGCATGAGTGTGTACCACAGAATTGCTGTGACGTCATGGCCTGTGCGCTTAATTCTGGAAGTTACTGAACTATAAAGGAACTATGAAGGCACCCTAAGTAAATTCCTCATCCCTATGACAGTCCCTTCTTAACCTGCTCTGTATCTGCATCCAGAACTTTGTTGCTCACCATTCACCCAATCTAGACCAGCACCCAACCCTATGGCACTTTCTCAGCAGAGATACAGCATCATGGCTCCACATCCAGCCTCCACGTCTACCTGGAGAACCCGTGTTCTTTCAAGTGACACGTGCTTTTCCTGACTTCTTTACCACCATGCTTCTGTATTCACAGATGTGATTACTCACTCATGAGAAGAAGACTTTCCCAGGTTGCTGTCCAAATTATAGTACCCGTGACTCGTAGCACATTGCCCGATGCCTAAAAGAAACTCCTCTAGGCTTTGCTGACTGAATTATTTTTGTATAAATTTTAAATTATTTTTTTTTCACAAGTTAATATGTATATCAATTTATTTTGGAACTCTTTGCCCCATTACCTTCTCCTCTCCCTCCACACTCCTGCTGAACCCCTTATTCCCAACTAATCCCCCTCTTACTTTGATGTCATTTTTCTTTCTTGTGACTCACGGAGTTTCATGAGAACCTCTTGTGTGGTGATTCTTTTCTGGAGCATGGGTGACTTATCAGTGGCCTCACACTTGAGAAGATGTTTTTCCCTCCCTGGGTAACCATTAGCCGTTTCACAGTGAGGGACAGGGTCTCAGGAGTCCTCTCCCATCCGTGGTGAAATGTAGATTGCCCAGCACTGACATCTATCTATCTTTTAAAGTTCAGTGGCATTCTGTCATGTGTCACCCTACTGGTAGCTGCATCCTTTCTGATTTTGATTTCCTATATTGCCAAATTAAGGCTGTTATAAGCCAACAATCCCAGATAATGGGGACTTTTTCTTTTGTATGTTTGGTCTATGTATCCCTGCTGACATGCTTCCATGATGCCCTGGGCTCCATTTTCTGCCTTCCTTACCACCTTCCATGACAGTTTCCTATCATGGCACCAACTCTGGTGTGGTAACAATTGAAATTCCCTCCTTGATTTTTCAGAGCTAATCACGCCAACAAAATCCAAGCCAACCGGGTGGTGTAGGGGAACAGGCTGCTCATGCAGGTGACATCCAGGAAGGGAGATGCTGGCAGCCATCGCTAGCTGGAAATAAAGCTCTTCATTTTGAGCCCCTCACCTCATGGCCTCAGGTGAACAGAGACTCTCTACTGAGCAATCAGACTCTGTAGTCCCCTAGCGAGGCACAGCGCCACGTCACCACCCAGCTCATCTCCTTCCCAGAAGATAACGCATTCTTTTGCTTCTAATTAAAAAGATTAATAAAGAAAGAGGACATACCAGGTTCACATCAATCATCGCCCATGTGGTTCTTATTACTGTAATTAAAAGTCTTCTCCAAATTTCGGGATGAATGTGTCATGATCTGCAATTGGAAACACATTGTAAGTTTTACAGTTGCCAACTCCAGTCAATTTCTCCCTTTTACAAGTAGGGTGGCAAAGCAATATTGTTATGGCATATAGGTTTGGAGGTGCCTTTAGTAGTGGTCTATGAGCAAAAATCCACCACTTTATTCTCAAAATACCCTGAAAGGAGGGACATATTCTTTTCTTTCAAAATAACAGGATTGCCTTAAAAAAAAAAATCCTATGCTTGTCTTTAGTTTTTGTTTAGCTGTCAGTGTCCTTGAAAATTCTTATAGGAAAGGCATTTTTAATGACAAGTTTAAAATTTTACTCACAGCTCCACAATCATGCCAAGAACAGAAGAAGACAAACTTGGTGTTCACAGAATTCGTATCTTCTCACATATGTCAGGTTCCCCCAAGAGGACACAAATACCAGCCAACCTTGGCCCCTGGATTCACTGGGAAATGTGTGTGTTTCTGGGGACATTGATCCTTTTATACAACCTGATGGAGTGGAGTCAACGCTGGGTTAATTTCTAGCAATTCGATTTGACTGCAATCAAGTTTTATTAAAAACCAAGAGGTCAGCAGGGCGTCGGGGGCTTGCCAGTCTTTAAGGCTAAAGGACAGGATGGAAATGGCTGAAGACACGGAAACCTGCTCAGCAAGTTTATAGCTCACAGTTTTATTCTTGGTGTGAGGTCTCCCAGGCTAGAATAATTCTCCTAGGATTCCAGTTGCTTCTCAAGGCTTTTTTTTTTTAGTATACCAGATCATGTCCATATCCATCTTGGAGATTGCTGGGTTTACTGGTGTCCTTCCCACACTGTGGTTGCTGGAAGCCTTGCTGGTTGAAATGCGTGAGCTTTGCCTTTCTCTAAACTCTCAGCCTTCTGACCTAAGGCTCTATCTTCTCTCTGTTCCTCTTATCTATGGCAAGGCAGGGGGCTTGTAACATTCTTTGCACATCTCACATTAGTGCTGTTCAAAGTGGGCTCCGGCAGCCTTGGTGTTTTTTTTTTTCTTATCTATCAGGCTTTCTGTGCAAACATGGCCTCAGCGGTTTCATCTACATGACTCCCTCATAGCCCAGCTTGACACGCATCGAGACAGGCTATGAGCCGCTTTAATCCTAGCCTCTTCTCTGTGCAAAGGCCTTCAGTCCCAACTCGCATGCAACCCAGTCCTTACAAACCTTGGAGCTTTGAGCTTGGGAGCGTGGAGACCTAGCAGGCTCCACTGGGTATGACGGAGACTCTCGTCATCATGGTCTAGATGGTCTGTACTGCAAAGAAGTTCAAGTTTGTGTTGAGCCGCTTTGCCAGGTTACAAGATGTTCCTTCCTTAAATATTCTGTTTGGCTTTATTTCTGTCGCTCACGTGGCACTGAGTGTACAGTTATTTTTGTCTATACATTTTTTTTCCCCAATGCTTTTCCACCTAGGCGGAGAGTCCTTAGAGGTTAAAGAGCTGCCCCTTTTCTCTTTAGCTCTCAGCACCTCTCCCAGCATTCTCCCATGTCAAGTGCTCAAGGTGTGTTGAGAACGGTGGCAACTTTTAGAGATGCCCACCGTGGGTGAAGTCAGAGCATCTCCGAGAGGCTCAGCATGGGGGCACGTGCAAGCGGAAGTGCTTGTAGAAACGGGTTATTAATGACCACCTGCTGTGGCAGCCACTGTCAAAGGATGGCACCCTGGTCTGCTCCAGGTTTCTCAGGCAAAGAAAGGGCAGGGTCAGAATTTCTTTGTCCTGGGAAGGATCTCTTCTGATCATCTAATAGGACAGTGCAACCTGCAGATAGTTAGCTTCAACGAAAGCATGGACTCTTAAGGCACCAGATGAAAGTATTTGGTGGTGGTGGTGGTGGGGGTGTTGAAAACCTCTGTAGCTCTCTGAAAAAATATCTGAAGGCAAAGCCTAGCCTGAAGACTGGTCTGTCTTCCAAACCTCAGGGTGGAGAGCCAACCACTGGATGGAGAACAACATCTTCTTCACTCAGAGCTGGGGGAGGGGTGGTCTGTAGTTTGAGTTTATGGTGATAGTGAAGGATGATCCACATATAGAATCTGGAGATGAAGACCAAATATACATACAAGTTTTAAAACAAAACAAAACAAGAGTCCACAATGCTAATGCAGAGCATGTTCAGCGCAGTGAATTCTCACTCAGTTCCTAATCATCTGTCACCTGCTGATGGTCCTGTGTTTTGTTGCTGAGGAACTCGCCTGTGTTGAAAGACATTTTCCAAAGGACAGCCACACGCTTCCAATACTCTGGATCCGCAAATATTTCCAATAAAATCGAATGAAAACATATCATTTGAGACCACAGATATTTTCCACATTTTCCTCTTTGTTCTTCTTGGACACTTTTCTAACTTATGTTTGGTTTCATCACTTTTTTTTTAAGACAAGAAAACATTATCAGTGGGACAGGGAGAGCAGCAGCCTAACAGAGCACTCAGAAACCAGCAACAGAAGCACATTGTTTGGGCTGCAGATACTTTTTTTATTTTTTACTTTTCCATATGTTGGTCTACATGGAGCTGGGGAGAAGGCAGGGTGTCTGTCACCCCAACAGCAAGTCTGGAGGCTCTTTTAGGAAACACACACACACACACACACACACACACACACACACACAACACAGAACACATTGATTGAAAATGGAAATGGGCGTGTGGATGAAATGTTTTGTAGGTAAGGGACGTGCTTTCCCACTAGTCTGCAAAATCCTTGAGATGGAGCCACATACCTATCATCCATAATGCACAGCTTATTTTTAGGACGCATTTACATACAAAGTTGATTCGAAGTCCTCCAGGAACACTTCTTTCCAAAAAAATAAAGTTTACTGGCTGCTGCAGAGATACACTCGCCATCTAGATGGCATCTGTCCTGCTTTGCTTTGGTGGCTTGCCATGCATTTCAAAGGCAGCTTCTTCTACTGTGTTAGAATAAAGGGTCCTAGACTCAAAGGCCAAGAACCACGCATACGATTTCACCCCATGTCTCTTCTAGTCAAAGCTAGTTTGTCTTGTCCCCTTCACTCCCTGACCATAAGCTAAATGATACACACAGTCATGTGTCACTTTCAATATAATTATTAGAAGCATTTTTTTTTCTCAGATGCGTGTTGAAGACAAACCATAATTCAAGGTTAACAGAAAGTAACACGGATGGTCGAGGCAAAAGAGATGGGAACCTGTAGGCAAGTCCCCCCCTCCCCCACTGAGGTAATAATAATAATAAACACAGAGATGAGTGATTATAACACTATTGTTAACCTGCCGTGCAATGAAATTAGTTCTAGAGGAGGTCTAGCATAGGCTCCTAATTCTACTTTAATGTGTAGAAGTCTTATGAAATTTGGACTTGCTATGCATCAGAAGAAATGATTCCTAGTGGATCCAAGACCACACTAGAAACGTGACAGAAAACCATAACTGCTTGGGGAGAATCCAGTCTTCCTACCAAGTCCAAACCCTTGCTATCCATGTAAGAGTAAAACCTTTTCCTGGAAGGGTTCCCATTCCTGTACTGATCTCCTTGTACCTGGCTTTCTAGAATTAAGCTGGCACATGCTGGCCTTAGCCAAGGGCTTAGAGAAGAATCATGAGAAGTGTTTCAGGGCATTTAACTTCACATTGGCTACATGGAATAGCCACTGAATTGCTGAGTCTATGTCCTGAGACACTGAGGAGATGGATTCTTGGAGTGTAACACTCAGAGAAGTGTTACCAAATGTATGTGGGAGCTCTACTCAACATCACAATAAATCAGAATTTGGTTTTAAGTTAGAACAAGAAAGCCCACATAGGAACAGCATTTCTTTTCAATGACTCCATGCTATGAGATGACATGGGGAGAGAGGAAGGGGGAAGAATAGAGTTCAAATATTGTAATTCAAGAACAAGAAATCATGTTTAGCAGGTCTTTTGAACATGTCTAAAATTTAAAAAAAAAAACAAACAAAACAAGTGCCTACTAAACATTACTAAACATTAAACACTGGGGGAAGTTACTTGTACGGGCCCCTGCTTCATGTTACACAAAGAAATCACAAACAAGGGTGCTGGGTCTGTTACATAGATCGCATTCTGCGCAAGGAATTTAGATGCAAATGTGGAGTGGCAATCAACATTGGGTATGACTTTTCATCAGGATATAAACAGTAGCTCAGAGGCTAACTGCCTTAGACAAAAGGACCCTCTCATTGTCATGAATCCTCCCAAGAGGAGTCACAGGTCCAAGTCAGGCCTTGGCCTGGAAATTTCTAGTTCTATCAGTCAAAAGCATGTGGCTGAACAGTGAAGGTGACACAGGGTTTGAGAACAACGAGGCCTTTTTCAGCCTGAGTGTGCTTAACTCAAATGTCAGGACAATCCAAATAGCTCCTAGACTCGGAGTTGGTGCCAAATGCCTAGGAGGAATTACAGGATGCAGACAAGGCAGTGAGTAAGCTAATGTAGATTCACTGAGGTCTAGAGGACTCTCAAGATAGAGCAGGATGGATCCCCAAGAGAGACTCGATTGCTTCACAGCCTGGTCTCCTGGCTCATTTATGTGACCATGGTGGAACATGGGTAGAGACTCAGGGGATAATTCACTGAGATCCGCTCTTCTTCCTAGGCATGGTGGAGAGAACCAGTGAGCAGGTCTACATTTCCTGTGCATGACTCCGCAGTTCAGTGAGAAACTGATCTCTGGTTATTGGTCCAGTCAGGAGGATGGTCACCCATCATGGCCACCCTGCACCCTTGCCCTCATTCTGAAGGATGTTGTCCCAGCTCTTTTTTTTTTGTCCTTGAGCTATGTGACTCAACTGCGGCTTTCAAGGGATGGGTTATGTGATTGACTTGCAATTTACCATTGTTACTGCTCTCATGGGAGGCAATTTCTGTTTCAAAGGGTTTGGGCAGACATGAACCCTCATTTGATCACTGATCCTGTTTGAGAGGATGGGCTTTGTGCTGCCCATATTTCATTCTGGATGATCTGCAAAAGCAGCCGGTCCTGGAAATGCAAGCATTCAGTTATTCACTTCAATGCGGCATTCAAGAGTTAGATATTTTCCTGGGTTCTGACTTCCTGGGTTATATGATGTCTGGGTAATATAGAAGGCAGAATAATGTGGAGGAAAACAGAAATTAGTTTAGTTAATATTGCTTTTACCCTTCTTCTTCTCTACATTCCTTCTGCAATTCCTGACCAATACTTTTCCTATGGGTCAAACGAACAGTAACTGTAAAAATTGCCATGCATTGAGCTCTACATTAAATGCTTCAACATGCATCAGTATATGTAATCATGTCCTATGTGATCAAGTATTTTACCAAAGTACAAATACAAGATAAATGAAGAGAAAGGTTAAGCAATTTTACTAAGACTGTGTTGTTAGTGAATTTTAAAAAATGAGGCTGCAGAGATGGCTTAGCAGTGAAAGACACATGTTTGCAAAGCCTGATGGTCTGGATTTGATTCCTTAGTACTCATGTAAAGTCAGAAACCTGAAATGGTGCATGGGCTTGGATTTCATTTGCATTGGTAAAAGGGCATCATGTGCCCATTCTCTTCCTCCTTTTTTCTCTGCTTGCTAAAAGACCTGAAAAAAAAAAAAAAAAAAACAAAGAAAAGAAACTCTAGTCTTTTAAAATCAAAAGCTGTTAACCAACGCATTGGTTGATTTTCATGAGCCACATTGACTTAACTTGCCAGTGCCTGCCAGACATCTCTTTACTTCTACTTCTGTCAGCTGTTATCACAACACTCCTTACTTATAAACTACCTTTATCTCCTTCTCTTGGTATATGACTTTTTAAAATTTAAACATGCATTGCTTTCCAAGTTATTCTTCATATCCTAGGTGGACAATATCACTTGGTACCTCTATGGGAAGATGGCAAAAACATCAGGGTAGAGAGACTAACTTTCCGTTGCTTGGAACATATTGATAATGGCTTTTGTTTGTTTGTTTTTCAGAATGAAACTTCTAATTCTAGCCCACTCCTCCACAGATCTAGACCCACCTTAGCTATGGAAGGAAATTTCTCAGAAATCCCCAAGGGTAGGAGGAAAACGACTCACCTTTGCTTCCTCTGAAGCTGAAAGACAAAGAACATACAAGGGGAGGGGGAAGGTTGACATGGAAGTAACACAACACTTTAATTGATTTAGAAAGAATAAGGAGAAAAGTAGGCAGAACACCAGAGGCATAAAACAGAAAATGTCCTACTAAAGATCAACGACTAAAGAAAAAAACGTCAAGGTAACTCACCTCTGCAGACACATGTTGCCTATCTGTAACAGACAGGAGGGGAAAATTCCTTATCTTCTTCATGGAATGCAGAACTTACTGTGGAAGGGAGATAAAAACAAGTATTTATGAAGCTTGAAGAGCCTTCCAAACTCTGCAAAGCTGTTCAGATGCTGAACCTGGGCTAGACATTCCACCAGGTTCCCTATTTACACAAGAGTTGGATAGTGTAGACGGCAGGGTAAGGTAAAGGGAAACAAATGCTGGTTTACTTAACACGGTTTTCCCCTTTCTTCCTCTCATTCCTTTTGAAAATTTCCTTACCAGCCCTACTTGTTGGGGCTAGTAGAAGTTATCTCAGAGATAATGTACTGTATGGAAAATACAGAATGCAAAAACCATCGTGTGTGTGTGTGTGTGTGTATGTGTGTGTGTGTGTGTGTGTGCATGTACTGGCACACTCATAACCTGGGGTACATGTGGAGGTCAGAGGACAACCTCTGGGTGTTGGTCCCCACCTCTTTCCCCTTGTTTGAGACAAGGGTTTTCCTTGGTGTTTTGCCATTGTGGACGCTAGGCTAGCTGACCCGATGAGCACTGGGATTCTCCTGACTCAGGCTCCTCTGGATGTAGGCACATTCGGATTACGGATGTGTCCAGCCTTCACATAGGTCCTGAGGATGCAAACTCCAGATGGCAGGCCTGTACAGCAAACTTTCTAACAACTGAGACATCTCATCAGAACCCACCCCCAAATCTTAATCATGTCTTTCATTTCCTTCTATTGTTGGCTTGTTTATTTCAGGGAGAAGTTCAGTGACTTTTTACCATAGTCAACTGCTCTCTTTTCATACGACCTTTTGCCGAGTACTCTACAATCTGTTTAAAAGACCAGACTCTATGATAACTTGAAAAAGAAGATAATGTCTGTAAATTTTTGATTCTCCCTTGCCACTGAAATGTCTGGCATATTCAAGTGCTCAATAAATAAACCCAGATGTGAATGAAACAAACTAACGGAAGGAAGTAATGATGGAAAATTGAAAGCAAAGGGTACACATCAGATCTCACACGTGATTTGAGCACAAAAGGTCAGAGCATATCAGCCCTGTGGTATTCTCCCACACAAATATCACATTACAGGAAATACACATTGGGAAGAATTTAAAAGGTGCACAAAAGGGTAAGCAAGATCAAATAGCCTTGGAATGCAGCACGTTAGTATCTGAAGTCTTTTAAAGGAAGAGATGAATACAGGGCATAAAGTGATGTCCCTCATTTGGAGACTTGAAAAACCTGTAGTTACATGGTTAGGCAAAAGATTGATGCAAGACCCCAAACCCAGTGAACTGCAGAGGCATTCAGCCAATATGATTACACAGGAGTAATATGGGAAGTGGATTACCAGAATCAGCAGGAGACGCTATGCACGTGCATATGCTAACAAAGAGAATACAAGGAAAACCAATGGTGAGAGTGGAGAGAGAGATATCCCAGGTGCCTCAAGTCTTTCCAGAAAGCACTTTTTGATGTTGGGCAGTGAAGGAATGGATGCATGAAGGGTTTTTAGTACCATTACTCACTTTTGGAGGCCAATGAAAAATGTTAGAATTTGACAAATAAGGATGAAAGCCAGAAAATAAAACTGGGCACATAAAGTGAATGGGGGCAGTTCTTGTATAATTAACATGAAATTTGCCATGATATAAACAGAAAGTATCTGATGACTTACTTAGTCAAGAGATGATTTTCCTAAGGCACGGGAAGATTTGGTCTATGGCCCAGCTGGGTGAATTACATGAAGGTCATAATCTCCTGTTCACTGACCACCTGATTCCTTCCCTCCTCTCAGCTTCAGTTTTTCCATCATCTCTTCTATTTCTCTGGTAATGACTGGACAGCTCTTTCCAGCAACTGGCCATTGGTCATTCAAAAATTAGCTGTCTTCAAAACCCAGTAGCCAATACTGAAATATCACTATTCCCGATGACATTCCTTAATATACAACATTTTTTGTCATTGATTACTTTATTTACTTAAATATACATTCTTTATGGTATTATTTGAAAGCCTAAGAGTCCTCCTGACTTCAATTTCAAAGAATGTCTATGGACATTTATGGTTCATTGTTTCTGGAATTCCTGTGCATCATCTCTATATTTAAGACCTGATTCACTACCTACCCTAAAGTCTCTCGGGTGAGTTGTGAATTATTTACCTCCTTACACGTTCCATTGAGCCTAGCACTGCAACACTGTTAATACTGCCTAAATATTGGAAAAACTGTTATATTTGTCTGAATTCTAAGATTATTGGGCTGTAACCATCCATCCATTCATTTAACCTAAACATTCATTTATCATCTCTCAATCTACCCATTCTGACATCCACCAGAAGTCTAGCCAGTGATCTACCCTTCCGTGCATCCATGTATCCATCCATCCATCCACTTAACAGACATCTAGAAAATACCTGTACATGTTGTTAAGAAAGTCAAGCATATGCCATGGCTACAGAGTCTAAGCCCAGGCCCTGTCTTTTTCTCTACAGCTTTAAAGTTCATGTCCTACAGGCAGGAGTAGGTGCTGTGTACAAGGTGCATTCCCTGGGGCATCATTCTGCCAGCTTCTCTGGCTGGTGCTGACAGTAAAACCACAATATGAGGTTGCTCCCTTCCAAAAGCCTACAGGGTCATGGGGAAGACCAAGAAGTGAAACCTTTCCCAAGGAAGTTTATGGAAGTAACACCATGGAGATTTCTTTAAGATAGACCTTGAAGAATGAGGGGGCAAATCTGCAGGCATGGAAATCACAGAGATGTTCAGGCATAGGCTGGGGAAGAGGTGAGGTCTCCCTGGCTCTAACAGCACAAGCAGAGATGGAGAGATCAGATCCTAAAGAGCTTAGTTCTCTCCTTACTTGCCCTGAAGACTGTGAGCAAACGTCAAGGGTTCTAAAAGGCATGGTATAATCAACCTCACGCTTCATAACCAACATGGAAATACCTCATTGGGAAAGCCTCCGGTATTGAAATCTTAGTTCCAGTCCCAGGTGATTTGTTACTTGGCATGGGACAACTGAATTTCTTCAAGATGGTTCATAGAAACTGTTACAAGAGACCCATCCTTTCTGATATTAATTGTATTTAATCTGAAACATGACACTCCAATACTGTTGTAGAAAGAGAAAGTGCTTGTGAAACCTAACTCGGTTATTTTAAAAGTTTTCACAAAAAGTACAAATCCTGAACCAAGGAACTACAATATTTTTCTCTTTCTCCAACTGTACATTTCTTCTAAACAATTTTCTGAGATTTCTCCATTGATTAAAGTTAGGACTTCACTGTAGGAATCCTTGAGTTTTAGCCAAACATAGATTACTCTTTGGATAATACTGTGCACAGTGAGATGGAATATGCCTACTTTTGTGTATCTAAAAATGATTAAGAAGTTCTGCCCTGAATGTGAAAGCCAGAATGAAATGATACACATTAGGCAGAAACCAAAGCAGTAAAGTACCACCCAGAGGGCAAAAAATATGGGTTTCAACATGGGCATATCCGTAGGTCTATCAAAAATGTGATAAGGCAGAAGAAACTGTTTGTATTAAGATCCATGTGTGAGCTCTCCAGAATTCGGGCACTAGTCAGTGGCGGGGCGGGTGGGGTGGGGGGTTGTGTTCTTGCCCTTTCCTGGTTAAGTCCTCGGGGAAGAACTTGGTCCTTTGAGACAGAAAATGTTAATGATTAACCTCGCTGTGGGGCCCCACGTTATGAGTGAGTGTTTATCAATGTGCTCTGATCCTCAGATAAGCTATTCTGTTCCCTTCTAGCACTGTTCTCTGTTACTTGCGACCTGGGGAGGGAATGGTCGGATGTGTTTGGCAGGGATAGAGTCTGGTGCTCCTCTACACCTGGGAAATGCTAATTCCTGTTTTTAAGAAAATAGGCTAAGAAAAGGCTCAAGGGAGTCTAGGACATCAAAGAACTCTCTTAAAACAACTTTTTTTTTTTTTTGACGATTTAAATGAAAATGAGGCAGACATATATGGATTAAATTTCCCCTTCAAGCAGCCTCGGGTTTAAAGATTAAGGGGGAGAGCGATGGAGGTAAAATGTGTTGGTGGGTTTATCATCAGAGTTTCAACGCTGGCATGGACTGCATTAACCCATGTTGTGGCCAGGAGCACTCTCTTGTGCACACACGCACATGCACACGTGTGCCACAGGGAAGCAGTCCCCTTCATATCGAATGATTTATGCGGCTTGCCAGGAGAGAACTAGGCCATGCCAGCATTGAAAGCACTTTGGTCTGGTTGTTTTTACTCATGAAGGACATGTTGTCCTATAATTACTCCGTCATTTCTTAAAAGGTGAAATCCTTAACAGGTCTGCGCCACTTGCTGGGAAAGCTCTTGTCAGAGCACGTCTGACCAAGTTGGACTCGCACTCGGCGTGGGCTTTATGAGGAACAAAGGCGAACTGGACGTTTTAAAGTATGCTAAAGCATAAGAAAGGAAGGAAAATATTACCAAGCAAGGATGAGAAAAATTGCAAACAACATTCCTGCTTCCTCTTGGGGTCTTAACACACTTGCAGAATACAACGTCATTAAGTTCTTAGCTTCACCCTCTTTTATGTCCCTGGTCAATAAACAATATTATTTTGTGTCTATGTCTGATACCAGGATAGAGCAAGGTAAAAATAAATCATGTTGAACTCAGAAGAAAAAATGAAAAGCATATAACTCCAATTAATGTAAATGTTGGAGATAGGATTGAGTCCCAGGGAATCTATATAGGAGAATAGTGCTGATCAGGCTAATGTCTTGTTCTCCGTACTGCCCATAAACCATCAAAAAGTTGACGAATTTTTAAAACGCCTTTGCAGTAGACCCTAATAAGCCTTGGGCACTGGTGTAAAGAGGACACAGGCGGCTGGGCCATGATGCTTCCACTCTGACTGGTGATGTGACTGGGTCTTCCAAAGGCCACCCAGCTGTTCCAGCCATCAGGCAGCATCCGAAGGGGATGGAGAACGTGGTCTGTCCAGCGCTTTCCGTGAGTGTAGGCCCACGGGGGGACTCCAGTGCTGCAGAGCGCGTGCTCGATCACAAGCAATGCCACACTGAAGGCTGTCATGTACAGTACTGTGGAGGTAGAACAGGTGTTATGGGAGCCAGAGAATTTTGGGAGGAGCAAATCCATAGGCAGAATCAGTGTGCACTCCAGTGAGCACAGAGGTGGTCCAGTGTAAACCAACATGCCCCCGTGGAGCTGGGCAATCACACCCAAGTGTCGTAGCGTTGTGCCAGCGACACGGAGCTTGGCTCCTCTGCAGGCTGACTGGGCACCCAGCAGAGGCTGTGCGCAGGCCAGTCATGGTAAGTACTCAGACGGTGAATACACCTTGTCATTACAGATCCTGTGCATCATTCCCTTAGACCTTACAAGGCTTCCATTCTGAAAGATAGGCGCTATAATTACTGACCATATATCCTGAAGCCTATATAAACTTAACCATCGGTACAGAAAACAGCATGCTCATTTATATATTGTTGATAACAACTTATTTGCTGATAGCATAGCTTTGAGTAGTAGCACAGCAACAGTTATAGTGTATTTATTATAGGCTAAGCAGTGAGCTATGTGCTTTTCTCCCACATGCAGTAGCTATTTTATAGTTCCCCAAACTGTTTATTGTTATCACCATTAAGCAGACAAGGGAACGGAAATTTAAAGAGGTCACTTAAACAACATCTCCAAGCTAGTACAGTGGTAAGATTTCTGGGTCAGTGTAAATATTCTCTTATCCACCAAGTGTGACGTATTGAAAACTAATTCTCTTCAACCGGAACTGTGTCAGTTATCTCCTCTGACTCAGTTAACCACTCAAAACTTTCATAGTATAGCCTGGCGTGGTGGCGCACGCCTTTAATCCCAGCACTCGGGAGGCAGAGGTAGGTGGATCACTGTGAGTTCGAGGCCACCCTGAGACTACAAAGTGAGTTCCAGGTCAGCCTGGACTAGAGTAAGACCCTACCTAGAAAAACCAAAAAAATCAAAAAAAAAAAAAAAGGAAGAAAACAAACTTTTGTAGTATAAACAAAAAGAAGTGATGTGGTCAAATACACAGACCAATTATATGACTTTGTTAATGTCACTTAGACTTGCTGACCTTTCATATCTACACTGCATGGCAAATAGCTTATATTGCTGTCAAGTTCTAGATCTTCAAGTGTTTTTTATTTATTTATTTATTTATTTATTTATTTATTTATTTATTTTTGGGTTTTGAGGTAGGCTCTCACTCTAACTCAGGCTGACTTGGAATTCACTATGTAGTCTCAGGGTGGCCTCAAACTCATGGTAATCCTCTGCCTCCTGAGTGCTTGGATTAAAGGCATGGACCACCACAACCAGCTCTTCAACTGCTTTATAAGTGGAAATGTGGAGCCCAAATGTAAAGTGCTATCTATTTACTTCATAATGTTACAAGAGGCCAGGAGAAAGTTAAAGAATCATCACCCACAGTTCTCAAAATTTTCTTTATAGATGTTTTACATAGAAATTAATATCATACAGGAAAATCAATGATTCTCAAAATAATATTGCTAGGTATGGTGGCACATGCCTTCAGTCCTAGCATGCGGGAGGCAGAGGTTGGATGATCACTATGAGTTCAAGGCCAGCCTGAGACTACATGGTGAATTCCAGGTGCCTGGGCTAAAGCAAGACCCTACCTTGGAAAACAAATATTGATGAGGGAGTCAGAAAGATCTGACTACATAAGCAAGTGAGCCTCTGCACCGACTGGTCATTTAATCTTATGAAGTCTCAACAAGCCACGGTTCTGGGTGAAAGAGTCTTTAAAGGCCCTTCCAGGCTTGACATTCTATCAACTGAGAGGCCTTTGAGATGCCCTAGTTATGACCACTGCTCTCTACTTTTCTCTGGCCAGCTAGGGGACCCTAGAAATGCCTTCCCACCAACTGAACTGGCCACATTTCAAGCACAGGAAAGCTATGGGTGGTGTGTTGTTCACTCTGCTCCTCTGAATTGAAAGGGCCTCTCTCTCTCTCTCTCTCTCTGCTTTGGAAAATGCATTTTTCATTGACTTCAATACTGACCGCTTTAATCCCTGGAAATTAATCGAGGGAGTTGAAGTTTGAATTTCCCTGGTGTTACTGGTATATGGAAAATCGTGTTACTTAAATCTCACTTTTGTGTGTTACATCGTAATTTTTAAGAGATCATCGCAGCAATCTGCTATTTCTGTTAACTCTCTGAAAATCCAAATGGGTTTATTTCTGAAATTGCTAATAACCTTACCCAGCCAGACAAATTATCAAGTATATGGACTACAGTTGAACACAAACTCATTTTATTTGACGAAGGCAAGAAAAATAGCATGATTTCCATTTCGAGAGTAAAACTGCCAGGGCGAATTACTTGGAATGTGGTTCAACATGATGAAATACCATAAATTATACTGTGAATTTCTTTGTGGAGGTATTCAACTCCATATGCTTTTATTGATAAAGCAGCAATTTCTTCCCCCTCTTTTTTTTTTTTTTTTTCATGAGGACTAACAATTGCATTACACTGGAAAAGAATTTGACTTCTCTTAGCTGACTATAGCACTCAGACAGAAAACTCTTATGGTCTTATATTAATTTTAGTGGGAAAAAGTCCCTCTCTGAGAAGGTCTGCCTTGTACCTTAGTGTAATGTCACCTGCCTTGTGTTTTTGGCTCTCTTCTGTAGAAGAGCTCAAGACAGCCATTTCACTCAAGTTAAAAGTAGGAGCCGGGGCGGAAAGTATTCTCAGATGAGACATAGCAAATGTGATGCTGTAGAAAGATGCCTTTTTCTTTCTCTTTTTCTTCTTCTTCTTCTTTTTTTTTTTCACACAAAAGTCTGGCAGAGCTGGGCGAGCAGAACAGAAGGTAATGTGGAGTTCTCCCAGGCTGCACTGGAAGCTTTCGAAGTGTGCTGGATGAGTCCGCACACGCTTTCTCCCGAACTGGGCATGCGTTTTGGCAGTTAGTCCTCTGTTTACGTTCTGCCATTTGAATTTTTTCAAGAAATCGCTACAGTATACAAAAGTTAAAAAGAAATCAAGGATTTGAAGTTCCTTATGTTTGAATCAAGTCTGAAGGCTTGGCCGAAATCTCTGCAGAGTCAGACAGAGGAGCAGGCCTCCTCCTCCTCCTCCTCCTCCTCCTCCTCCTCCTCCTCCTCCTCCTCCTCCTCCTCCTCCTCCTCCTCCTCCTCCTCCTCCTCCTCCTCCCCCCTCGGCCCTCCCCCTCAGCATTAGTCACTCTGTAAAAGATTAATCCTAATGGGCTCCTGTCTGCAACCAGGCACACCCAAGCTTTGCATAACATACCTGCGATTTCTCAATATTTAGTCCAAAATGTGTACACTCTGGTGCTGATAGATATCGTCTTTCCAGAAACCATTAACCACAGTATTAGCTGTAATAACTTAGTGAGTTTAAGGAATGAGGCCAAAGCAGGGTGTTTCACAGCCGCTGGGGGAAGCAGTTTTCAAAGCACAGTCAAAGAACTTGTTGGTGGAACTCAGGTTTCGAAAACGCAGCCAATCCCCTTCTCTCCGTTCTATGCCATCTCCTCCACCGAGATGTGGTTAGGTCAGTTTGCCACAGAGAGTGCCACCCATCTAATGGATTCCATCGCTGAATAGCAGCCACGTGTTTGAAGTTCTTTATTCAAAGAGTCAGCATGCAGACAGACTTTCCCCATGCCTTGGCCAGACCCTGGGAACTGGCTGACCCAGGAGAGCACAGTATGTCACCACCTTTGCAAGGTGTCACAACTGTGCCCTGGCCCACCCAAGGACCAGTCACCCTAAGTACATTTCTGGGAGTTAAGGGTTTCTATATGCAGGTGGAGTTATCTAAATACAGTTCTGAAATTCGGTTTCACCTTCTGTGGCTGCTTTTCCTTGCAAAACAGGTTTTGTATATTTTCTCTTTCTTACCACTCTCTGTGACAAGGAGCTGAAAAGAGTAAAGTAAAGACAAAAACATGGAGAGTCAGCCGATAGAGGCAAGAAGTGGACATCCAGTCCGTGAGCTCAGAACAAAGGTTTGTTGAACTGTCCACATAGCCACATGCCCAGGAGAGCGTGACAGAATGTGGACTTAACAAGCCCACCGCTGCCTCGCCCCTTACCTTAAAAAGCTCACATTTTATGGGAAACGGATCAATAATATTTGCCAACATAACTTGCATGCTTTATGCCAAACTCTTTAACAAACTGAAGCTCTTTTAGTCCTCCCTACACCGTGTGATTAAGTTAATAAGGAATTGGAGGCTCAAAGAAAAAGTAAGTAAGAAAGAAAAACAATAGAAATTTTGCCTATGCTCACACAATCTAGGCATCAAATCAAGATCTTTGAAACTCTGGGATAACATTCCTTAGGATTAGGATGTAGAAACTCAGGATGGCCATAATGAGGAAATGACAAGCCTATTGGCATAACGGTTTGGTAGAATAAAGTACAGGGCCTTGGAAGATGGCTCAGTGGTTAAAGTCACTTGCTAGCGCAGCCTGCAGGCTCAGGTTTGATTCCCGACCTGCCTTTGTAAGCCACATGCAAAAAACGGGGGAGTGCAGGCATATTACATCATTTGCATGGATAAAAGGTCCTGGTGTGACCACACACACACACACACACACACACACACACACACACACACACATGCAAGCAAAAATAATTTCAAAAACATAAAAAGCTCATGAGGGCACAACAGAAAGAATAATCAAATTCTACCCAACTTTATTTAGGAAGTTCCTTATAGATCCACAGGTTATTTGAGGACTTTTGAATGTTAGTGTAACGTGTTTGGGTGACATTTTTCAGGACCTGAAGTGCCCTCCCACCTATCTAAGGCAGGGTATGAGCCACAGTTGGACAATGAGGGGCACTGAGATAAATACAGTAATGGTCTGTGCCATGCAGTGTGGGGCTGCCAGCCCACATGTGGCCTCAGAGGTCTTGGTATGCGGCTAGGGTGATGGAGGAACTAACGCCTTGATTTGATTGGAATTAATTTACATTTGAATTTTCAAACTGATGCTTAAATGAATTGTTGGAAATGGTTTTCATATGTTTGGAACCACTTAGGCATGTAAGTCTATTTTCCCAACTATAATTTTTACAAATTCTAAGTACACATCAAGTATTTCTAATAAAAAGATAATATCTAAGCTGGACTATAAGTATAAAATGCATATTAAATTTGAAGACTTATGAGAAAATAAAAAATCATAATATCTCAATTTTTATATCATTTTGGATAGGTTGGATAAATAAAATATCTTTTATGTAGCTTAAGTGTGGGCACTAATCTTTTGTTTTGTTTTATTTTTCCATGGTAAGGTCTCATTCTAGCAAAGGCTGACTCTGTACTTCCAAGCTGGCCTTGTATTCACAGTAGTCCTCCTACCTCTGTTTCCCAAGTGCTGGTATTAAAGGTGTGCACTACCACCATGCGCAGCTAAGATTTTTTTAAATTTTAATATTTTTTTGTTTATTTTTATTTATTTATTTGAGAGTGACAGATGCAGAGAAAAAAGGCAAAGAGAGAGAGAGAGGGCGGGAGAGAGAAAGAGAGAGAGAGAGAATGGGAGCCCAAGGGCTTCCAGCCACTGCAAATGAACTCCAGGTGCATGCACCACCTTGTACATGTGGCTTACATGGGTACTGAGAAATGGAGCCTTGAATCAGGGTCCTTAGGCTTCACAGACAAGTGCTTAACCACTAAATCATCTCTCCAGCCCAAGATTTTTTAAAATGACATGTGAGCTTATATTGTATTTCTGTTGGACAGTGTTTATTTAGACAACAGACAATAAAAGGGAAATTCAAGGCTTGAGAAATGGCTTAGTAGTTAAGGTGTTTGCCTGCGAAGTCAAAGGACCCACATTTGATTCCCCAGGACCCATGTAAGCCAGATGCACAAGGAGATTCATGTGTCTGGAGTTCATTTACAGTGGCTAAAGGCCCTAGCATGCCTAATCTTTTCCTCTCTCTCTCAAAGAAATAAAATAAGGTATATATACATATATATATATATATATATATATATATATATATATATATATATATATATGTGTGTGTGTGTATGTATGTATTAAGCAAGGGAAATCCAATGGACAAAAGTCCCAGGCCCTAGAGAACTTAATACATTGTATATTTTGTCTAGAAGAAGTGGTAGAGGAGTAGATGTTCCCACGCGTCTGGGGTGGACAGTCTATAAATTCAAAACACAGAGTCCAATAAAATACAGTACCCACAAGAAGTCCTAGAATTCCAGGAGCTGCACACAGAGGCAGAAGTCGGCCTTCATTTTACCGGGAGCTGGAAAACTCCATCAAGATGGCCAATGGTAGGTGCTCACCATGGGTTTGGCTGACTGCTCCTGCCTTTGTTGGTAGCTGTGAGTCTTCACTTTCAGTGTGATGTGATATGCCTTTCATTGGGTTCTCAGGCATTCCCTGTGTTTGTGGCAGAAAGTCCAGACCACCCAAGCCCCGAATAGTACAAAGAACTCATCTCATTACCAAACCACCGTGAATCCCTGTTCTCCTTTTCAGGACCTAAAATGTCTTGATCTGGGATTAATAAACTTTTTCATATCCTTTCACTCCGTGTCTGTGTACCTATGTTAGTGCATGTATGTACATGCATGACACCATAAGGCATGATAACTAAGTCAAAATTTGGATAAGAAAATGCCACAGTCCGTCCATCTTTGTAGGGTAGCACCAAGAGTGCACAGTGCTAGATTTTTACAGTGATATGCTTTCAGCCTAGCATGGTATTACTTTGTGTGTCGTTGACTTTTTTATTGTTGGGAAAATTCCTCTGTCAGTATAAATTTATTCTGTCAAATATGTTTTCTTCTTCTTCCCTCTGGTTGTTTTTGAAGCTTCCTTTTTTGTAACTTTTTTAAAGTCTTTTATTGACAACTTCCATAAACATAAACAATATGCCATGATCCTAATCTTCTCCCATCATCCTCCATTCTCCTCCTTCCAAGCCCTCCTCCACTAAATCTCTCCTTTCCAACTAGTCTCTTTTACATTTTGATGTCATCATTTTTCCTCCTATTATGCAAATCTTCTATTTTTATTTCTTTATTTGCAAGCAGAGTAAAAGAGAGAGAGGGAGAGGAAGTGCACAAGAGAGAAAGCTCACGAGAAAGACAAAATGAGAATGGGTACACCAGGGCCAATGCTGCTTTAAACACACCTTAGGGGCATTGCATACATTTGTGCATTTTAGCTTTATGTGGGTACCGGGGCATTGAACCCAGGCTTTTAGGCTTTTCAAACAAGCTCCTTTACCTGCTGAGACATGTCTCTAGTCCAATCAGAACGTGCTTTTGTTCACTGGTGTTCTGAGGCCTTACTATGATGTATGTAGGTATGGATTAAATTGGAGTTATCATTATCATGTTTGGAAATACTTGTGTTTCCTAACCCTGATGATTCATGGTCATATCAATTTTGGAAAACTTTTTTAATTTTCTTACTATTGTTCCTTGTCCATTCTCTGTGTTTTCTTCTAGTTGTTCCATATTATCCTGCTCCACCTTTCTCGACCACATTATGAAGTTAACTTTCAGAGAATAATTTTCCTGTCTTCTAATTTTTTCTTTAGCTAGAACTAATTTTTTACTTAAGTAAATTATTAGTTATATGTTTTCAGTGATAGTATTTAAAAACTGCCAATGTTCTATTTTCTTTATCAATGTATGATTAATCCTTTTTATGTACAAAATGACATATATATGTATATACATGTGCCAATTTACATATGTAAAATGTTTTAAATTTATTTATTCATTTATTTACTTATTTGAGAGAAAGAGATAAATAAGCATGGAGAGAGAGACAGAGACAGAGACAGAGAGAGAGAGAGAGAGAGAGAATGGGTACACCATGGTCTCCAGCCACTGCAAACAATTCCAGATGCATGCACTCCCTTGTGCATCTGGCTTATGTGTATCCTGTGGAGTTGAACCTGAGTCCTTTGGCTTTGTAGTTAAGCGCCTTAACCACTAAGCCATTTCTATATCCTACTAAATGTATGTAGCCTCCTGAGTACTGGAATTTAAGGCATGTGTTACCATGCCTGGCCTTTTTTCTGACCTTCTTTTGATCTGGCCCATGCATTATAAAGGATATATAATATAATGTATAACTTAAATATATTTAAACTCTAGGTAATTCGTAGCTGAGAGTTTTCACCTATCTAGTCTGCAGTACTGGAGGACGTCAGGATGTAGAACATATCTAATTTCACAGGTTCCCCGATCCTGTGGAGCAAATAAAAGGTGCCACCTCTATACCTACTCAGACCATTTATGTCACATATTTCTCTGATGCAAACTACAGAGCAGCTGTGATGTTGGTCTACATGCGTGCTTATCAATAGATTTATGTGTGTATATAAATTGGTACACAAGCAGACCTAGATACATATCTTCGGAAACTACTGCTTGCCAGCTCCAGGTTGTCTTATCCAGCTGCGTTTCTGAAGTTTTTCTCCTTCTGAGGTACACTCACCACAGTTGTCGAAGCAGTCTAGATTCAAAGTAAGCCATAGTGGTTTCTCCCACAGTCCCAATACAGTACAGCATTACCACCCTATCCCTAACCATTGGGCTCTGTGTTTCATGTGCTACTACCCAGATCAAGGTCCACCAACACTGTAACAGCAGTTTAGCTCACAAGATTTTCTTTAGCTGTCCAAGTTCCTAGATCTGTGATCAACATTAATTTTTGTAGAGTCTTAAAAATCCTATTCTGAGAGATGTGGTCTTAAATCTGAACTCCTCCTCCTCCTCTTCTTCTTCTTTTGTTTGAGGTAGGGTCATACTCAAGCTTAGACTGACATAGAATTCACTATATAGTCTCAGGGTGACTTTAAACTCACAGCGATCTTCCTGCCTCTGCCTCCCGAGTGCTGGGATTAAAGGCGTAAGCCACCATGTCCAGCTCCATTTACTTTTTGCAGTGTCTCTTCCTGAGCTTCCAGCACCTGCTGCCAATTGTTGTATAATGATAAAGGTGCTATAACCATAGTCATATCTCTTTAAGAAATCTTCCAAGGTACTACAATCATAGTGGTTCCTCTCAAAGAAATGTTCTAAGCATAGTGTGGATTCTTCGCCTACCTGGGAGATCATCTTGGAACAAAAAAACAAACAAACACAAAAAGAAGTATCACTCATTCTCTCTGTCTTTCCTTCTCTCTTTGCTTTCAGAAAACAGAATAAATATAAAAATTGGCTTCAAAAAAATAAACCAGGTATCTGATACTTTCTTGGTTGGCCCATCTATGTTCTCAAAACCCCATGCTTTGCATAATCTCTATATGTTTATGAGATGCACCATTAAAGCTTCCAATTAAGACTTACAAACTATGATAGACATGTTGGCTCAGCTGTGTGTGGTGGCACACGCCTTTAATTCCAGAACTCGGGAGGCAGAAGTAGTAGAATCCCTATGAGTTCAAGGCCACCTGGAGACTACTTAGTGAATTCTATGTCAGTCTGGGCTACCTCAAACAAAAGAAAAAGAAGGAGGAGGAGGAGAAGAAAAAGAAGATATTTATGAGTTCAAGGTCATCCTGGGTAGAGTGAGACCCCCCACATAAAAAAATACTGCAAATTATCCTTTAAAATATTTATTTTTAAAGATATATATATAGAGAATGAATGGTTGTGCCAGGGCCTCCTACACAAACTAACTCCAGATGCATCCCCCACTTTAGGTTAGGCTCTGCAAGCAAATACCTTTAACTAATGAACCATCCCTCCAGTTCAAACAATTATTTTCATTAGATGGATCATTTAATCATTATGGGTCATTAAGTATATGCACATATACGTTCAATTTATGAACAGAATACTTCTATAAAAGGTTGACCACCAAAATACTCATTCAAGATAATAATTTTGATATTGATTTGCAAGTTTGCATTAACTATTAATCAAGAAAATACTGACACTACATACATAAGACCTTCATAATAGGAAGAAAAGATGATGTCATCAAAACAAAAGAGAGACTGATTAGAAGGGGCAGGGACTTTGATGGAGGGTGGATTTGAGAGGGGGCAATAGGAAGGGAATTATGGTTTTATTGTCTATACTTATGGAAGCTGCCAATAAAAAATTTAAAAATAAGTGAAAATAAAAAGAGAAAAGATTTTTATTTTCCAAACAACATCGTAGGTTATGCTTCCCATGATTTTTCTTATTATATGTATTTAATTCTCATCCTTCCACCAATGAAACTGAAGTAACTATGGGAACTGCATAATAAAAACTGGCCACTTGCAACATCCAACCTCAAAACATAGATATTCTCAATATTTTGGTTTCCTATGAGTGTGGCACAAAGTGAGAAGAAAAGGAATCCATAAAATTAGTCAGTAAAGGAACAGAACTAATTAGGATAAGGCCATGGTGCCAAGGTTCATTTTTTTCAAGAGGTTATAAGATGAGTTGTGTGAGAAGAAAAATGGAAGGAAATGAAGGAGCTATTCAAAGAAAGGGGAGACATGATCTACAAAGAAAGGCCGAGAAGGACTGGGAAACATTTTCAATTACCCAGACAAAGACAGTGGGCAAAGACTTCTAAAATGGTAGAGACAGAACAAAGGTTCTGCTGCTGGGAGGAAGGGTCCTCTTGGAGGGTGGGGTGCTGGGGGAGGGGCTGGTGGAGTCTCTGGCAAACACTGATTCAACTGGATCTTGTAAAATTTATTTCTGGAATTTAGAATTGGAAAGTTGGATGTAACAGAATATTTAAGTAAAAAAAAAAAAAAAAACTATGTAAAATGTACCCATAGCAAAAATATGAAGCCAAGTCTTATATAAGTTTTAAAACATTAATCTTATTTTTCCTCAGGAAATGATTATAATTCCATCCATAACCATAAGAGAGATTAATTTAAAATTAAAAAACTTCACATGTTCAAATTATTCTTACTATTCTTGACATAGAATATATTTTGTGAGAGTCAGAAATAAAAATAAAGTGTAGAAAAGAATGCATCGAGTAGAAAACCAGCTGAGGTTTATATTGTTTTTCAAAGTTTTAATATCTATTCAGCAGCCCAGAGAAAGGAAACATGTATCCAAACAAATTGGTCATATTCAAACATATTAGTCATATTCAATACTCTTTAAAATATCAGTCTATACTTCATAAATGTAATTAAAAGAAAAGAACTGCTAATTTTCACTTCCCTAATCTGCAAACCTCGAATGATCACAAGGAACCCCAGAGTTCCCCTTCTCTTCTCAGCAAAGACTTAATAGCTGAGCGCTCCATCGTGTTCTCATGTTACTAAGACTTCATGGCTTTTACATGCCACACTACAGGACACTTACTAATATACTATTAAGTATTAGCATAAATAATTAAAATGCAACTCCACTTGACAAAATGAAAGAACAAAGTGTGTGCTGTGTTGTAGTCAACTTGTGTGTGTGTGTGCATGTGTGTGTGTGTGTGTGTGTTGGCTGGGGACAGCCAAGCACGTATTTTAAAAATAGAAAATCAATTACAGAGAGCGACCTCAGTCGGGCTGCAATGGGCCTACCTCTCATTAGTGTGAGTTAGTGAGGTCTTTTCCTGGCTCCTACCTGCCAATTAAATCATATTGCCATTATATCATTATCACGGTTAAACTGAAAAAAATAAAAGTAAGTACCAATAAAGCTTTGTCTTCATGCCAGCCTCTTCTACAGGGCCATGCTTTGCATTCTTGGTTGATTTGGTATAGCCAGCATTTTAACCGCTGCATCCGGGGCCCCACACACTCCGTGGCTAGAATTTACTACCTGATTAATTGGTCATCCTATATTCGGAATCACATACCATGTGGTCAGCACTCCACAAACATTGTTCATATACATCACTGCATGTAGTAGTCTATATGTCTTCCGGGAGTCTATGATGTATTTTGACAAAAACCAATAATCATAGAAGAACAAAAGAAAAGAGAGAGAGAGAGAGAGAGAGAGAGAGAGAGAGAGAGAGAGAGAGAGAGAGAATGGCCAACATTAGACCATACTTAAAAACAATCTAGCTATTTGCTCCTGAAGCTACATGTTATGTGGCACTGATTCCTGGAAACCCTACCAGATTCTATGAGACTAACTTTCATGTGTATCCTACATGCCTTGCTGACCTCTTTTACTCAGTTAAAGCTGCCTAGGTTTGCAAGTAACCATTGTCCAATCTATGTAAGGAAATGTGGTTGTTCTCAGTAGACATCGTGCATCTTAAGAGCTGGAAATGAATCTTGTTCATAGCACCACACCGCCACACCCTTATGGTAAAGCTCCACACACAGAAAACAGTAGAAGAATAAGGAGACAGGAAGCCACAGACTGTGGGCGCAGGGTGGGGCTCAGGCACACAGGCCCCAGCCACGGAGCTTGGCCTGCAGACCAGGAAGGCAGGGGCTGCCAATCCTAAGTCTGCACGTGGTCCTCTGTCCGCGGTGTGCTGAAGGGCAGAGCGAAAGTGAATGCATGGAGCTGAGATAATTTGAAATGAACATTTAGTGAAGTGAGGCAGAGTGGCCAAAATTAACATGTGTTTGTGGTGTGATTTACTCAAATTTGGGTAATAGCCAGGCTTTCTTGGCCAGTCACACGGAAGTGTGGTTCTTCCTCTGTTGTCATGAATCAGCTCATTATTCTTAAGGTAAACACAGCACCTTCAACCACATTACTCTCACTTTGGATGGTCTTGGGTAGCTCAGAGTACGTGCTGGGCTAGAGGAAGGGTATAGGCATGAAATCAACTTAAAGGCAATCAACATTCAAAAGCATCCCTCCCTCTCTGTACAGGTGTTTTTCAATTTTTTTCTGAGATAGCTAAAGTGGAATATTTCATTTTCTGACCCAATGTTAGCTTTTAGTCTTTGCGAGGTATCAGCCCAGATTGCTACATCTTTCAGAGTGAGGTGCCATCACCAGTTTTTGAGGAACAGGGCCTTTCCAGTTTCTGTGTGTGTGTGTGTGTGTGTGTGTGTGTGGTGTGCGCGCATGCTTGAAGAGACCCAAGGCCACTTCGGTTTCTTGGAGATGTGGTTCTGGACCAGGAATGAGGTGAGAAGCCGCCCAGAACTCAGTGGGGCTCAGCTAACTACACCCTCGTGCGTCCGTGGCCTGGCGCGGTGCGGTGCGCCCTGTCTAAAGCCCTCCGCTGCTCTGCCCTGCTCTGCTGCCCACTTCCAGCTTGAACAGGCTCTGCGCTGCCCTGCATGGTCACTGCTTTCTTTCTACCCACCACTCCCAGTGCTGTGCACATCCTTCCTCTCAGGCACCAGGCTCACAGATCTTCAGCATCCTCTCCCGTGATCTCCTTCCTTTGAAAAGCACATTGCAAGCCGACACAGTGGCTCACGCACTTGGGAGGCGGTGGCAGGAGGATTGTGAGTTCAAGGACAGCCTGGGCTCCATGGCAGGACCCTGTCTCCAAACAGAAATGTCTCAACCTCTTTCTGCACTCTGCCTGAAATGCTGCAGACCCCATCCACCTCTTGCTTTGCATCATTGACATCCACAGTTTCTCTAAATATCAGTTCATAATCATTTCATTTTCAGGGAGCCCTTCTTTGAAATTCTCCCACCACTAACTCCACCCCAGACTCAGTAAACCTGACTCATTTAGGTCCACATGGTACTATCTAATCAGCCCTCCCATTCTTTAACATTTTGTACTTTTAATTATTTTATTTGCATCCTTATTTGATGCATGTCACTCCGCCATCAAACTGTGAGCTCTGTGGGGACAGTAAAGCTTGTCTAATTTTGTACAGTGTTCTATCCCTAGCCCTAGGGATTAGCATGACACCTGATGCATAATATGTGCACAATAAATATTTTTCAATAATGACTAGGTGAAAGTACCTAGGCTTCTGATAATACTATGGTCTTCAATTTCTCCTTATCTTGTGGTCTCATATCTACTTTTCAAAGCCATTATTATTATTATTATTATTATTATTATTATTGCATTTAACTTTGCGTTTCCAAGTCCTTCAGTGAGCTATAGATTATCACTTATGTTTTTTTTTTTTTTTTTTTTTACCAAGGTTGGGTCTCACTGTAGCCCAGGCTGACCTTGAACTCTGTAGTCTCAGGGCGGCTTTGAACTCACATCGATCCTCCTACCTCTGCCTCCTGAGTGCTGGGATTAAAGCATGCACCACCATGCCCGGCTGATTGTCGATTTGTTTAATTGCTTGCTTGATAGGAGAGAGGGTGGTAACCACTATGGCAGAAGCTCAGCTCCAAGAAAGCCTGTATAAACCCACTGGGACAGCAGCTCAACTTGTGAATGTGCTCCTTGCAGCAATAAATCAGAGGTGTGAAAGGGTCAAGCTGCCCTGAAGAGACCTTATGTGCACAAGGCTCCGGGACTCCTTCTCTGCCAGTTAGAAGAGGAACTTGGCATTATGAATCTTTACTTGATTGTTGTAGATTAAAAGGTAAAATTTAAAGGAAGTTAGACTCAAAAACAAAAAAAGAAAAGAAATCAGGGACAGGACAGGCAGCTCATCAGTCAAAGGTGCTTGCTCCCCGTGCCTGCCAACCTCAAATAGTGTCCCCAGCACACATGTAAGGCTGGATGTAAAGTGATATACAGATCTGAAATCCCAAGAAGTCTACAGCAATGGGGAGCAGAGCCAGGAGAATTGTAAAACTCGTGGACCCACAAAACAGACCCTTCTAGTAGCAAAAGGACAGTAAGAGAGACCCTGTGTCAGAAACAAGGGGACAGGAGAGGACCAACACCGAGGTTGTTCTCTGACCCCTATGACTCGGCATGGTATGCACAAGCCCAGCCACACACACTAAGATCATGCACCATAACAGCCTTCTAAATGCACTTAAAACTTTATTTTTCAGGCCTTAGCTGTGAAAATTCTAGAAAAAAAAAAAAACAGTGTGGCTATTCCTCACACCTTCAGAGAAGCACAACTTGCTTTCATCCCTTTACTTGTCGTTCACAGGTGGAGCTCCTTCCATCCTCATGATGAGGACCTACGTAAAGATCCTCACGCCCTTGGACTTATTAAACTCTTTCTCACTGCCCAAAGGTGGTCATGATGATGATGGGTTCACAAAGGTTTGGTCGCTGGGAAATGGAGAAAAATATCCAGTCATAATGAGGTGAGGAGCAACTGAAGTCATGACTTCTTTTCTTTTTGGTGCTGTGGGCCAGAGTTCACCCCGTTCCTCCACTTCTGGTTGTCCCTGACACAGCCCTGGCAGCGGTGACCATGGCCTTGTGGTCCCTGGGAGAGCTTAGAGCGCCCGCTGCCAGCAGCACCAGCTGTAGCAATGCACGTTTGCTCTTGGAGGGAGAAGTGGCACAGCCAGCCAGGGTCTGTTGGGAGACTTGTTTCACATCCTCTTTAAAGCTGCCATAAAATGGCAGAAAGTGGTTCTGAACCCTCCTTTGGACCATTTGACTGTCTGTTCCCTTTGCCACAGAAGGGTAAAGTTGATAAACTGCGACATCATCAACCTTTCTATATTTCATTTGAAAACTTTAAAATTTTAAATACTCCCTTTATTGCCCTGCTAATGCATGATGGGAAGGCAGTGCTGTCCTCATTGAACTCCTGTGGTGGGTGGATGGGACATGCTTGGTTTAACAGTACACGGAGGGGCTTTCTCTGGCCTGCATTACAGCTCCAGCCTATGACTCACTGATTGCAGAGAATAATGACTCCTGGGAAGCAACAGTTTCACACAGTTCCAGGGAAGAGGTTGGGCCCAAGATAGAAGTGGAATCCAGTCCTTTGGTGTCGATTGGAGGGATAAATCATATTTATTGGGAAATAACTACACAATGGGAGTGGATCCCAGATTGGGGGCAAGAGGGCCCAACAACTCTGGATATTCATGTGTTTTTTTGAACTTAAGGATTGGGTCTTAACTTATTTTTGTATTTACAGTGTTATGTGCAGTGATTGGAACACATGAAATGCTCAGCTAGTGCTTGTTTGGTTAACATATAAGTTAGTAAAAATAAGCAAAATTGTTTAAACCTTACACAGAGCTCCTTCGGGCTTCTGTCATGGTGTACCCACTAATGTTACTTGGACAACAGAAATGTATGACTTCACAGTTCTGGAGGCTGGAAGTTTGGCATGAAGGTATCAGCAAGGTCATGCTCCTTCTGGGGAAGGATCCATCCTAGGACTCTCTTCTAGTTTCTAGTAGCTTCTTCACTGTGACAATACAATACCAATATTCATATTTAGGTATCCGCTCTGTAGGCATTTCAGGTTCTAATCATTTCCTTCTTATAATGGCACTGTGTGGCTGAGGAGATGGATCAGTTAGTAAAGTGCTTGCCTTGTAAATCAGAGAACCAGAGTTCAATTTCCCCAGTATACACATAAAAATGCCAGTAGTAATGGTGTGCACTTAGATTCCCAGCTCAGAAACAACACCTTAGGCTGTCCTCTGACCTCTACACACACTCACACACATCTGCATGTGCACTCCCAAAACACAATGCACTTACACACATGAACATACATACATATACATACAACATATACACATACACATGCACATGCACAAATTAAATAATGACATGGACCATATTGGATTAGGGACCCACACTTTCCCAGCAGTATATCATCTTAACTAATTATGTCTGCAAAGACTCTTTTCAAAGTAAGTTCATATTTTATGAACCAGATGTTAGAATTTTCCTATATGAATTTGGTACACGGCCAGACACAGTTAATTCAACCCCAAATACTCTCTTTCTTGTACCATGAATACCTTTAGAAGTTGAATTTAATCATACATACAAATATTCAATGAACCCTCATTTGTTAGTTGTTTTTTTGTTTTTTTTTTTTTTTCCTGAAAGCCAAGAGATGTTGGTTCTGCACTCAGCAAAGGCACAGGCATCAGAAAGCATTTCAGGGGAGCTAATAAAAGGGCTGACATATAAGGTCTTTGGGATCCTTTTAGCTCAAAAGTTCTTTGATTTTCTGCACCATCCATTTGAAACACACCTCTCATGGCCCTAGCCTAGTGCCACCTATTTGAATGATACTTTCTGAGTTTGATGGCAGCTGAGTCCAGTGATGTTACTTTAAAAGAGTTCAAGAACTTGCCCTCCTGCTTTAAGGAGACCAATGTACTAAGCTCATGAAGTCAGAACGCTGTGTTTTTTGGTGAAATGATAGGTTCCAACAGCTGACACAATGCTGGGTACTCAGTTTTCAGTAACAGCAAACACTGGGGCTGGAGAAATGTCTCAGCAGTTAAGGCACTTGCTTAGTGCCTAGTGACTCAGGTTCAGTTCCCCTGTACCCATGTAAAGCCAGATGCACAACATGGGTGCATGCATCCGAAGTTTGTTTCCAGTGCCTAGAGGCCCTGGAATACCCATTCTCTCTTTCTCTTCTTGCAAATAAATAAAATATTTTAAAAATCTCACAGTTCTGAGATTAAAAAAGCACTCAATAATTGTTTTGGAATAAAATAATTTTTGAATAAAATGAATATGCCAACCTTAATAATACTTTCACAAGTCTCAGATGTGTTCATCTTTGTATATATTTACATGTTTGTTACTCTCTATTAACATTTTCCTGTAAGTATCAATCCCAGTAGCTCAAGAATCCATGTTCACTGTCCATAAATCAATGGTTGTGTGTAGATGAAATAATTTTAAGGTATATGCAGCAATACCCTAAACATATGGAATTTTGAGGCACTGTGAAGATAGAATCTTAGCCCTTGAGAGACAGAGGCAAGATCAGGAGTGAAAGACCAGGCTGGGCTACACTGTGAATTCCACCTCAAAATAATAAAATCATTATTAATATAACAATAATAAACATATAAACTGTATGGAAAATTACAGAAAACGACAAATGTCTTTCATGTAATCTGAGAGAAAATGAGTTCTCTGTGGATGTTTTTAAATTCTATAACCAACAGATTTCTTTTTTTAAAAAGCTTTTTGGGGGCAAGTTCCATACATATAGACAATATGCTATCATAGCCTCCTCCAAAAACCCTCTCTTGTTCCCCTCCAAATTTTCTCTCTACTGAATCCCTCCTTCTTTCCAACTATTTTTTGTCTTCTATTTTGTTTCATCACTTTTCCTTTCCTATTATGCACATCTCGTGTAAGTTGCATCAGCCACCACAAGGACATGAATACCACGGTCATTCTGTGTCAGGAATACAGTATTGCAAGCACTTGTCTCCCTTCTTTGGCTCTTACATTCTTTCTGCCACCTTATCTCTTTGGATTTTTTCTTGATGAATCTTTTTATCAAAGTTTTTATTCTTGCCTATGTCTTAAATAAAGGAATAGTAATTTACATACAAAATGAAAAGCAAACTGAGAATGTGGAAAGTGTTGACATCTGCATTGCCTTCGTGCACAGTATCTAATAAGAGAAACATAGAAAGAGTGAAGAAGTCTGCAATTTTAGAAATTATTTTTAAAATTCTTTTTGGGGGGCTGGGGAGATGGCTCAGTGGGTAAGAATGCTTTCTATGCCAGCATGAAGACGTGAGAGGGCCTGAGTCACCCTAAGATCACTTTCTTAGCATCCACATAAATAGCTGGGCATGGCCAAACAGAGCTATACCCCTGATCATGTGGGGAGGGGAGAATGTAAGGCTTATTGGGCAGCTAGTCTGGCCAGAAAATAGTAGCTCTGTGTTCAGTGAGAAACTCCATCTTAGGAAAAGGACACAGGGATGGGTGACAGAGGAGGACACCAGTATTCTCCTCCTCTGATCTCCACACACCTACACATGGGGCACATGCATCTGCACACACACACACACACACACACACACACACACACACACACACAAAGTTTTTTTCCTTTTTTACTTCTTGAAATGATTTAGTGGAAGGGCGGTGGAGAATGGAGAATGGGGTCAAGAGTAGATAATGAAAGGAGATTAGGATCAAAGTACATGATATGCATATATAAAATTGTCAATAAAAGTTGAAAAAAATCTTCATTGCTACTTAAGGTTCTGCAAAAAGTGGGTCTTTCCTGCTGTTTTCAGGGCTCTGACATAATTCCTGTAGTTGCAGTGTCTTAGGTTTAGACTCGCCCTAGTGGAGTAGAAGATATTACCAAAGCTGGTGGCTCAAGCCTGGGTAAGGAAGCCAGAACCCTCTCCAGTATCTCCAATAGCAACTGAGCTTTGATTTTAATCTCCTAGGAATGGGGCTGGAGAGATTTCTCAGTGGTTAAGGCTATTTCTTGGAAAGCCTAACCACCCAGGTTCAATTCCCTAATACCCACATAAACCCAGATGTACGATGTATGTGGTGGCCCATGCATCTGAAGTTCATTTGCAAGATCTCTCTCTCTCTCTCTCTCTGTGTTTCTCTCTCTCCTTGGAAATAAACAAAAATATACTTAAAAAAAATCTGCTTCATAATATGGAATGACATGGCTGGAAGACAGTCAGTCCCCAGACAGTTAGTGTGTCTGATAGCGGAAGGTGCTACATGAGCAACTGGGGGAAAATGACCAACATCTGTCCAAGCAACACTTGGTCTAACCTACTTAGCAGCAAACAACCTGACATAATGCTCACACAAGTGCAATAGTGGCGCATAGCCATGGTGGAAACCAACTGCTCTTGATTTGGCTAACTGATCTGCTCAGTGGAAGGGAACCCATAGATGGAGCTGGAAAACAAGTCAGAACCATATCCAAAAATGAGCCCACTCTCCATTAAACTCTATCTAAAAAATAATGGTTATCACATTTATTTGGTAATAACTTTGCTCTCCACTGGAAAATCTCCTTATCTTTTCAGATAGACTCAGATGCTAAGGAGAGAACCACCCCATCATACCTCAAAAGGGCCCCAGCTGAAACTAAGAATAACTGGGAAAACATGCAAGAATGCTGTTTTCTTGGCTAACTAGTAACCAGCACAATGGTGAAGGAGGTAGACACAGAGAACACTCAACTCCTACCAAACCAGATATCCAGAGACACAGAGGCTCCCAAGATCTCAACACTGAAAGCAGACCTAAAATGAACCCAACATGGCTCAAAGAAAATCATGGAAGAGGGGGCAGAAAGAATGTCAGAGCCCCACCTGTTGGGTCATGACACACAGAGACATTTCCTCCTACCCAAAACTAAAGGCTAACCCCACAATGCATAACCCATATACCCCAACAAGGAGGGTCCCTATGGAGGTGGGGAGGACAGGGAGGTGGTTAACAATGGTACCAACTTTACTGTGTTCACTGACTGCAAAAATAAAAATAAATAAATCTGCTAAGAAAGCTCACAAGCAAAGCCTGTGAAATAACCTGATGATTAACGCATTTTAATAATTTGGGGAGAATTTTAAGTTAGTGGGGGAAAGAATCCCAGATGACATACACACATGCCTTCCTTTCCACCTAACCCAGCTAACCTCTTCCTAGTCAAACTGCCACAAGCCATTCGTTGGGAATGAGGGAACTATTTGAAAAATCTTACAAGGTACAGAGGTGCCTCATCCTTCTAAGCAGTAAAGGGAGCAGGACTCTTCTTAGAAAATTATTTCTCATTTAATTTCTCTCCTACATCTCAGCTAGCTTCATTTATGAGACTGTTCAGTTCTCTGAGGCTGTAGCTAAAAATCAGGAAGGCTCCTTTTTTTCCCCCAAAGAAGAAAAGATTTCCATTTGACAGAAATGCTGTTCAGAATGATTGATTTTAAAAAATGCTGAGCTCATATGCAGGGCCTGAAATCCAGGACCTGCCAGCTGGGCTGGGATTTGGAATGCCAAGGGTGGAGTGAGTTTTGAGTAGGGATGCATTAAGCAGTGGGGGCAATGGCTTTTCCTCACCTATCTCTCAAGAGTCCGAGGAAGGAAAACATTTAAGAATTAAGAATATTTTGGGGGACTTTTGAGTTAACTGTGTCTTGGTCTGCTAGAGCCAGAATCATGGTTTGCATTGACTCTGGAAACTGGTGAGGAATTTAATAAATCTCTTGTAACTACAAATTGTTTGAAAGGAGTGTTGGAGAAGACAAAAATAAATAATACAGACCAGTCACTTTACAAAAGCTGGACTTGCTAACTATGTAGGTGTCTGAGAGCATAATGGATCTATTTAAAACAAGCAAAACATTTCCAGGGTGTGACTAAAAGGAGTTGGTGTACTGGAAAAAAAATACCTTTTGAATATTCTGGACCAAACAGCAAGCACCAATGATGCTAAGAGTTTAGGACGACTAATATTCACTTACTCTTTAACTTGTGTGCTGTGGTTTTTAACAGATGTGGTTTTCTTCTTTTCTTTCCCTGAACAGATACCGAGCTATTTCCTCTCATGCCATTTCAAATAAAAATATTTTTAAAGGGGCCATGATGTGAAGAGAGATGTTAAAAACATAAGTGCTAATTACAGTGTCTAAAAGAAGCACCTTCGTTCTGTAAAGCGCCGTGGCACAGCGTCCGCAGAGGACAGCTCCACTCTGGAGCAGAGCCTTCCATCAAGTCACGGGGCGTAAATCTGTGACATAAATGAACAGGAGGTACTGTGCTGTGTCACTTGTACAATGTTCATAAAAGAAATTAATGAACAAATAAATATTCTCTGATTGACGGACGAGTCAGCGCAAATGCAGCTTGCACAAATGCCTTCCTCTTTCCTCGGAGAGAGCAGCACGGAAGTGGCATGTCTTTGAACACTATGCTTGGTCCCACAGAGATTAATGCTTGGAGAATAATCTCAGTGCCTGATCTGAGAACTGTGACACGGGCCAAACCCCTGTGGCTGTCAGTGGGGGATCTGCCTGTGACAAGGAGGCAGGAACAAGCTATTTTCTCACCTTCTGGTCACAAAGCCACCAACCCATTTGAAATTCTCAGAGACCTAAGTATTGATTTGTATCCACAGCCAGAAGTTTGTGGGGATTCATTCTGAATAGAAGTAAACCTCCACACTCAAAAATTCTGTGTAAAGAAAGATGACTCGTCTTACAGAAGTGCTCAAAGATTGATAATGTCCATGGCTGCATTCAGAATTTTGGATGGACAGTCCAGAAGCCTTCTGAGCTGCTTTGGTTGAAATTGATGTGTAATGAACACCACCAGAAATACCATGGATATTCAATTCCTTTAGATACAATGGGATAGAATTTGTGTACAGCCTATGAAATCTTCCCACATACTGAAGATTACCTCTAGATTACTTTTAATACCCAATATAATGTAAAAGTGATATAAACAGTTGCACAATATTGTTTATGAAAGAATGTCAAGAAAACTGTCTGTATGCACTCAGCATTGAAAAAGCTTTTTAAAATTTCATTATTTATCTATCTATTTAAAATAGAAAGGGGCAGACACAAAGAAACAATCAGAGAGACTATGGGTGCAACAGGGCATCCTGCCATCATAAACAGGCTCCAGATGCATGTGCCACTTTGTGCATCTGGCTTTATGTGGGTAATGGGGAACTGAACTTGGACAATCAAGATTTGCAAGCAAGCACCTTTAACCACTGAGAGATGTCTCCAGCCTCAGATGTAGTTTTTACATTTTGTGTGTGTGGTGTTTGCATGCGTGTCCATCTCTGTGTGTGTGTGTGTGTGTGTGTGTGTGTGTGCAAGTGCACATGCATGTTCACACGTGTGTGTGGATGCCAAATGTCTATGTTGAGTATTTTCCTCAATCTCTGCTCATCTTATTTATTATGACAGTCTTTCACTGAATCCAGAGCTCACTGATTCAGTTGGCCTAGCTAACCATTGTGTCCCCCAAAGATTTGCTTGTCTCTGCTTCCTGAACACTGGGAACTCATATGTACACTTACCATGCTTGGCATTTACATGGGCACTGGGGAGCAGAACTGAGATCCTAGTGCTTCTGTGACAAGCACTTTACCAACTAAGACATCTCCTCAACCCTTTAAAATGATTCTTATTTGCAAGTGGTTGAATAGGTGGAATAAGACCTGAAGATGATCGAGAACAGCCTGGATATCATTTTCTTCCTTGCTTCCTACAACATCTCTGTCTTCTTCCACCCTTCTCCTTGTTGCTTTTGTGCAAAGAAATAGCTTCTTCCTTGGTCCCTTCCTGCCTTCAAGGCACAACCAATCCCAAGGCTCTGTGTCGCTCCCCCATGATTCCACCCCTGAGGCTTCTCCTCTCACTGAGTGCTTTGTTTCAGAACTTGATAGCCTGATAAGTTTCTTCACAGTTGTCACTTTTCTTCATGTTCCCGTCAATATAGGCCTAAAATTTTTGAGATAACAGACATTATTATACACAATAGTTGTGAGTTTTGTAAATATTTAGAGTAGGTTGCCTTAAGTGGTGTAACTTAAACTACTAATAACTAAGGCTGGAGACATGGTTTAGCAATTAAGAGCAACTTGCTGCTCAAACATGAGGGCCTCTCAGGTCTGAGACTCCCTGTTTGACTCCACAGAACTCACATATCAAGCTGGGCATGGCCACATGCATCTGTAACCCTGATTTTCAGGGGGCAGAAACAGGCAAATCACTGGGGGTCACTGATGGATAGTAGCTCCAAGTTGAGAAGGAGACCCCATATCAAGAAAATACACAGATGAGTGGGTGCCCAGTGTTCTCCTCTGCCCTCCACATCACATAAGTGGGGTGAGTGCATCTGCACATACACGTATACATGTGTGTACATCATACCACACCACACCACACCACACCACACCACACCACACCACACCACACCACACCACACCACACAGTGGTCTGCATTTACACACATACAAATGAATAACTCTTTATGCTCACTATTTAAAATAATCTTTCAAAAATTAATTTCTATTTTAAGAACATCTCAAAGACCTTAACATTTTAAAGTTTTATGCTGTAGCCTTTTCACAGCATTTTGTTAGTTGTTTAATAGAAACAATAAAAGTGCAAGCCATACTTCTGTGTGTCTGCGAGCAAACTTTTGTGAGACATTTTGGTAACACTTTGGTGATTACTTTAACTTCAGTATAATTATAATATCTAAATTATAGTCTATTAAAAGTACTAATGCTTTAGCATCAAAATACCGTGACCCAAATAAATAACATTGCATGCAGAGATAGATTGAATCAGAAGATATTAGTGAAGACCTATCATCCTCATATGTTGTGCGTCATTCAGGACAAAGTGCTCTGTGAGATTCTGGAGATGATAAGATGAACAAAAAAAAGCAGCCCTAAAATAAACATAATTTAAAATTCTCAAAAACTGTACAATAATCCAGCCAAAAATGATTTTAAAAATGGGTGGGGGGAGGAGGATAGCTCCACCTGTTGTTGTGGCTGTAAGATCAAAACCTTCAATCTGCCCAAGGTTAGCATAGCCGTCCATGTGTGAGTGAAGTCTGGCATGCTTTCTCTTGCTGTCTGTTTATTACATTAATTATGTAAATTCTGAATTAAAAAGAAACACATGTACCTTCCCCTACTTCTAGTTGTTTCCTTATGCATAAGGTTGCCAGATAGAATGTAGGCTAAATTTAAGCATAGAAATTCAGATAATTTCAGTTAAATTTGAATTTCAGATAAACAAAGAAATTTTGGGTGCATGTTTTCCTCAAATATTATATGTGACCTACTTGTGAATAAAAAAAAAAAAGTTTGTGGTTTATGTGAAACTAAACTTTAACTGGGTATCCTTTATTTTAGAATCCATCCAGATGATTTGTAGCAATTAAAACCCAGGAAACATGTTTGAGCTTGCTCATGCATCCACACCAGTGTGGACGTGTATATGAAACCTAGATGGAAAGGTGCTCCCCCCGCCAAGGAATGCATCAAGACCTTGGGCATGCTAGGTGAGTGGGTGCTCTAGCCTGACTTGCAACCCCCAGCTTTACTTAGCTATATAATTTATTCTGAGTCATCTGGAATAACCTTTTATCTAAAACCTTTTTTTTAAATCTAAAATAGGTACCCAGTTTACAACATCCTTCTCAGATTATCTCTTCCTTGGCACAATGGTGGAGTTGGCTGTGCTATAAGTCTCAAAGGATTCAAGTTTAAAGTGAAACCAGCAAAGCTTCCTGAGGGGGTGTCTCTCAAGAATAGATCATGTCTACACACTGTTTTTGAGACCATCTCCATAATATTTAAAGACAGATATATTGTGATGGCCTCTAACTCTGACTCCCACCTCTTCAATATTCTGTTTTATTTTCATTAAGCTGAGAAAAACCACATCTTCTTATTTCTTTTAAAGATTTTTGATGCTTTTTATGTATTTATGAGACAACGTAGTAGGAGGGGGGTGAATGGGCACACCTGGGTCTCCAGCCACTGCAAACAAATGCACACATGTGCGCCACTTTGCCTGGGTTTGCATGGGTACTGGGGAATCAAATCCACGCCATCAAGCAAAGAAGTATCTATAACTACTAAGCCATCTCTCCAGCCCCAGATACTGCTTATATTAAAGTGGCAGAGAAAATGAACTAACAACCACATACTTTAACTGGTGATGATTAATAATCAGAAGATATGTTAAGCAACATAAGGGATGAAGAGCTCTTGATAAACCACAGCCGGGCTGACACTACAGAAGCAAAGGTGTCTTATGGGTAAAACAGCCAAGAGAGCTCCTGTCCTAGTTTCTCTAGAGGCCTTTGTTTTCTTAACATGGCTTGAATTCTACCCAACTCATAGCAAATTAGAAACGAGCACTGAGTTGTGGGCCACTCAATCTACACTTCTTAACTTCCACTTATTAGGGTGACGCTGTTTGGTAAGACTTCAAAAGTCGCATCGGTTCACCCGGGATGAAAATTTCGTGATTCACCCTATTTTATGTGATTTATTTGTTGACTGGTTCTTCTCACCAACTGACATTCTCTGAAGATTTTCAAATTTCTCAGTTTATAGTGCATCAAGTGTGGTTCTGGACAAAAGAGAGGCCACCGTGATGCATTCTTTTGTTCCCTTCTTTCCCTCTATTTCTGTCTATGCTCTTAGGACTCAACCCTATGTGCTGTTCACTCATTTTGATATCGTCTGCCCATTCCCAACAGACATATTTTAACTATAGAACCAAACAATAGCATTTTGTCTCAAGTCCTATTAGAAGATGACAGTCCCTGACCTCCTGGGGATCTTTACTTTCCTTCCTCAGGATATTGGTTGAATCCTCATTCTCTCCTGTAAATCACTTAATTAAATTAGTTTATTTATTTGAGAGAGAGAAAGAGGTAGACAGAGATGGAATGGGTGCTCCAGGGTCTCTAGCCACTGCGAACACACTCCTCACGTGCACACACCGCCTTGTACCGCTGGCCATTACATGGGCACTGGGGACTCACTGAGCTATCCTCCTAGCCTCTTCCCTGTAAATTATCAGCTCCTAACCTCTCATTGGGCATGTCTCTAGCGTAATATCATTCCTCTCTTCTGTTGTCCATCCACTGTTGCCCAATAAAAAAAGACTTTCCATTTCTCTCTGGATCCTCTTTCTTCTGTGTATACAGAATGCTCAGTACATGCTGGGTCACTGCCCAGTGTGTATTGACACTCAAAACACCACTTCATAGGAGACAGTGTGCATTTTTGAGGCTTATACATGTGTGGTATATGTGTGTGTGTGTAAGTGAAAACCAAAGGTTGATGTTGGATGCCTAACTCAGTGACTCTTACTTTTGAGATACATTCTCCCATTGAACCCGAAGCTCAGATTTTTGGCTAGATGACCTTGGCCAACAAGCCCTGGGAATTCTCCTATCTTTGCTTCCCCAGCACTGGAATTGCAGGTGCATGCCACCACACCTTGTTTATTATGTGCATGCCGGGGATCCAAAGTCAGGTCCTGCTTGTGAGCAAAACACATTACTCACTAAGCCGTCTCGCCAGGCCCCAGATTAGTTACCACTTTTGATGAAATACCTCTGTAAAGGTATCATCATTAGCACATGTAGAGCAAATATATTTAAAGTTAAAAATAAAGGTATGAAAGAGAGCTTTTTTTTTTTTTTTTTAATTAGAAAGCCCTCTGGTAACAACATTGAATGTCCCAGTCACATTATTTGCCAAAAAAAAAAAAAAAAAATCTGAGGTTCTTGATCTGTCTCCACAGAGATACCTTCATCAAAGCCACCAGGCCCATAACCCACAAAGCTCTTTCTGGTTTGATAACATTAGTAAACAAAACAAGCAAACAAAAACAACCTACCAGCCACAAAAAAGGGATAGCTCCATATTATTGAAACCCCAGGCAAAAGTGATCTAAGGATTCTCCCAGCCCTTTCCTGTCATTTCTTCCTGCACTGTAATCTGATCTTACTTTAAGTCAATATTAGGTGCCTCCATGCAGAAATAGAGAGGACTATGCCAGGGACTTTGAGGGGCTCACAACATTTCCCTTGTGGCCAGTCCCTCTATTTTTGGAAACAGTCTTCTTACATATTTATTCTTTAAGTCCCCCTCCCATGATGTTCCCCCAAACCGTTGTGTGGTTCTCCTGCTTTCCTTGTGTTACTTCCCAAACTCTCCTATGGCTGTCTGGGCAAACAGCCAGGGTCAGTAAATGAAACCGTCTCCAGGCAGCCCAGCACCAGCACTGCGCACCAGCAGTTCAACGCTGTCTTCCTGTTCCACACCCCAGTGTTAGCAGAGACTGTATCGGTGAGCGGTTCCTTTCATCTTTGCAATGCCCATGGCCTTGTTTATATTGGTGTATAAGCCATTCCAGCCAATGGGCTGTGGCTTAGGGGAAAGCCCCAGGCCCAGAGCAACCTCCATTAGAAACAGAAACCAAATGCTCTTAGTAAAAACTGCCTCCGTTCAAATCTAGCTGTCTAGTTGCATGCCTGACCTTCTTGAAACAGGTCATCCTCAGAATTATGGGGCAGTTTGATAAGCTGGAATATACTAATTTATTGGCCATTTAAAAAAGAGGAAATTTTATTATGGATTACCCTGCTTTCTTGAAAATGTTTGCTTATAATTAAAAACATCTGGAAGGCATTTTAATATATCATAAACAAGAGGAAATTCAAAGCACGTGACTTCTAAGAAAATGATGCAAATAGAATTCCTTGCCAAAATTTACTGTAATATGTTTTTCTTTTATTTTTTTTTTTTCCGGGGTGGGAGTGTGGAGGTGGGGGAATCAAGAAAGAAGGGTAGATGAGAAAATAACACTGAGGAGTCTGCAGAGAAAAACAGTTATTTCCAAATTAGTCTACTGCTATTTTTGGCCAGTGTTAGAAGACATTACACATTGGCAGCATTTTTAGAATATATTTGGTTTCTTTAAAAAAAAAATTAGTCATTTTACTGGTAACTTTATTTCTGAAATGGACAAATAATTAAATAAACACAAGCCAAATTAGAAGATTATAATCAGAAGTTGAATCTGAGTGGAGACATCACATCTTCCGGGGGGAACTAGGTAAGGAACAGGATATTGGTTTACTGTGGTACTCTTGTTTCTTCTTCTGCACCCATCTTTTATTTGAATAATAGCATAATAAGGCTTCATGTTTTCCTAATAGCTATCACCTGAAAATTGCTGCCACCTAAAACACTTCAGATGTTTCCTAATTTATCTTTCACTGGAAAAGGAATGATCTAGGTCCTAACATAAATGATGTCTTTTTAAGGACTTTCTTTTTTGTTTATAATTTTTGGTAGACAGGGTCCCTCAGTCTAGACTTTCCTCTTAAACAGTATAGAAAGGAATGATCAAATTTAAGAATTGCATCCCCTTGAAGTTGCGGTCAAAATACCACACCCACCCACCTACTTGTCCCTCTGTAAAAGAGACCTAGTGATATCAGTGCATCTAGCGCTTACCTTATTTGGCTCCTAAATCTCAAATCTACACTTTAATAATTCCACAAAAATAACAGTGTACAGTTTGTTTGGTGCAGAGTACATTTTAAGTATATAAATAGTTTATAAAAACTCATTGCTCTGCTATAAATCTATAGTCACAGAAAGTGTGTGAAAGAAACAGTAGCATTTTATATAACGCAGGAACCTCTTATTTTCCTGGCCCTAGTCCAGACACTGTGCTGTGGGGCAACCCTGAACTAACGGAGCACAAGCTGTGTTCACATTCTGGCTTGACTTCATAGCAATGGACTCCCTGAGTTTCTTACACCTTTCTAGGCTACAGATGATATGAGCCATGTTTTCCATGAATCAACCTAGACAATATTCATTTATTACGGACCTGGCACAGTTTCTACAACATAGCAGAGTACTGAGTGATACCTGCAGAAGTAGTAGCAACAGTAGTAATAGGATTACTGCTGTTATTATTTTTGATGCAATTGGATTCATATATTTTATTGTCCAAATAATCCCTTAAGGACCAGCTGAAGAAAAGTCACTAATGTTTTGTTGTCATGCTTGTTTTTGTTTTTATTTTTTTGGGGGGGGGTTGGGAATGGCTGTTCTGCTTTGTCACTTTCTACTCAAGAAGTTATCCACTGACGGGATGACCAGCATACCTTCCTTGAGACATGTTGTCCTATGGAGGGACTGTTACTTTCCTCAGCCCCAACTCAGATGTAGTACAAAGATGAGGTGTGGCTCTCCTGTTCAAGGGCTCTCTGCCCATGAAGCAGAACAATTAACTATAAAATAGCTCTTCATTTTAAGCCAGGCATTGCAAGTGATACTGACGATACAAACTTCGTGCTGGACTGGAGGAGTTTGAGAAGCCCTGTTTCTGACCACACAGGTAGAGGAATAAAGGAATGAGGGTTCCAGAACGTCACTAACAGTGATGCTGGAGAGGAGGGCAGGTCAGAGATGAATGTGGACAGCTTGCTGCCTCTACTTGCAAATTCTGCATCACCAAATTCTACTGGCATTTGGTCAATAATTCTCAAACTTGGTGTGGTCGTCATGTATGCTGTAATCTCAACAGTTAGGAGTCTGAGGTAGGAAGAACACAAGATTCTGGCCATCCGTGGATAGACAGAGAGACCACCATTCAGAAATTAAATTGAATCTTTGGTGAACCACATATAGATCTTTTCCTTGTAATTATTCTTTCAGATATATTGCATAGCTATTTTTATATGTCCTTTACATTATCACAGTTGATAATTTCAATTGAGAGATCATTTACGTACAGGAAGATGTGTGTAGGATACAGGCGAGGGGTCTATGACAGTTTCCATGAGGGACTTGAACTCGTAGATTTTGGGATCCACAGAGCTGAGAAGTCCTATAACTATCCCTGGTAGATATGAAGGGACAACTGTACTTGGATGAAAATTGAGACACTGAAATAAAAATAATAATAACTATCAATATTCATGGTTCTACTTAAGATGTCTTTAAAGAAAATACTTCTTTATAGGAAAATATAATGGCTCTGTTCAGGCAATTAGTGATCATATAGCTGCCATTAGGAAGCTTTTGTGTTCCACATTGTTTAAGTAAGGTATGTGATACTTGAGAGTAAGAAGTAACATAGTCAGTGAGGGTGAGTATTGAAATGAGATTTTTTTTTTTCTAATGTGATGTGTAGAACAAGTTTTATAGCTTTGAGTTCATCACCTGCAAAAAATGGAAAATACTAGATAACCCAGGTTGCTATGAAAATGAGTATTGATTTATATTAAAAATCCGTAGGTGGAAGTCCTCAATCATGGCATCTGTTGTCATCGGCCACTGTCAGTAATATGAAGAACGATGAATGAGCCAGTGTAGAAATCACATCCCTAACCATGAAAACATTGCTTGTTATTATAAGTTTACACTTTGAAAATAAAAATAATGAAAGAAATTCTTACCAGTACAAGTTTACATGTTCCCTCTGTACTGTGGTGTTAGCTAATGTTTGGTCATTAGCCATGGAGATAAATTTGGAAGGTGTTTTTGAAAGAAAATATTTTGTCTACTACAATCCATATGTGTTGGAAGTTTCAACCGTGTACTATTTTCCAAGAAATGTATTAAAATAAATGTAGGGTTTAGTGCTTTCAAAGATGACAGCCAATGGTTTACAAAATTTATGTGAAACTGATGTTTAAAAGGAGAATCATTTAAAACTCACATGTGAAATAGATGATAGTTAGATTATATTTACCGCTCTTCTGACTCCTTTGTCCTTAATAGGAACACAAAAGAACGGCCTGAATAATACTCCATTGCAGATTAGGTGAGCAAGAACAGACTTTTATTATGAAGGAAATTACAAGGCTAATTTGCATTGACTGGTTTAAACAACAGTCTACCAACCACACTAATCTGAGAAAGCATTACATGTAGACAGAAATAGAAAGGATGAGGCTATGATAATGCTTTTTTCACATTCATATTTCAGAATCATGATATCTTGAAATGGATTGTCAGATGTGTTAATGGGCCTTGCTATTTCATTTTAATACTAAACACCAAGAAAAAAAAACTGTATTTGGAAGCTTTACATTATAGGAAGCTTTCATAAACCCAAACCTAGTAATTGTTAGCTACATGAAGGCGGCATGGAACACATTAAAACCTAGCATGAAAGAAGTATATTTAGTGAACCTGGGATTTCATCACAGATATTGCTAGGAGAAATACAGTATAACAAAATTGAAGCAGTCAGCTGCAGACAAAGTACTAATACTTAATAAAAATAAGCTGCTTTGAGAGTAGGATATGGAGAAGTAAAATAACAAGTAACAGTATATATAGAGAGAATATAAACAGCTGTTCAACAATTCTGTTTAAACCCTGACATGCTATCCACTACCTTCACGGGATTTAGAAACGACTTTTTCTTGTTTTGGACCTTGGCCTATAGTGCTATTCTTTGGATTGCAGTATCTCCTTATATGGTTTAACAATTCATATTGTCAACCAACTTGTGTACATACATTTGTGAGCAGATATTTAGTTTCTGCTAGTGGAGTCATTTGTAGATCAGAAACTAAAACAGAGGAGAAATATCTTGGTAAAATGTTAAGAAATATACAACCCTTCCCTTATAAAAAATTACAACCTTTCCAACAATAAAGTAAGGTAAATATAATTGGAAAAGGATAAATATATACAACAAATATTAACTATAATCATCAGCATGTAAGGTTGTCAGCTATCATGTAACAGATAAACAAAGGCAAAAAAATACTGGGGGATGCTACTTACACTGCTCATGTTAAAGTACTACTGCTGTTAGAGGTCCTCAGTAAATTTTCAAACACTGCTCGATTATTCTTTCTCTGTGCTCAGTTCCTGATGCTATCTGCCAAGCTATAGTCTAACTCTGTAAATAAATAAAACAATAAAGCCCTTGGGGAAAAGTCCTTAATCCACAACACAGTGATTTTGTAGCTTGGGGGAAAAATTTTTTAGAAAGGAAACTTTTACAAAATAACAGCAAGAATGGTATTCATCCTTCTAGCTGTAGTGTTGACCAAAATACAAGAAATATGCTTTATTAGTTTACTGAAATAATATTGAGCCAAACAAGATATTGGGAAGAATTTGGAGAATAAGATAGCTTGTCTCCATCCTTATGGAGCTTACAGTGAAGTATACTATCCCATAATATTCTCCCTTTAACATCTAGGCAATATGGGTTAAGCAAACATTAATCGGTATTTAAGCAATACTGAGCAAATAATAATCCATCTATGTAAACTCTACATAGAATGCAAAGAATAAGAGAATGTGTGATGGAAAATAGTGATGTAGGCATTCTGGGGTTCACAATTAAATCTCATCTATGTAGCAGACCTCAATTTCTCAATGAGCACTATTCAAAATGAGATAAAAGTTTGATTGCTTCCTGTATTATAATGTTATAGAAATTGAAAAAAAAAGTCTAGATTCTTAAATTCTTAAAGAAAATGGGTTATATGAACTCCAGGTGTTCTCAATCAAATAATCCTTGAACACATTTTTACCTTTAGGCTTCCTTACACCTATGTAGAAGTTGGATACAAAATGTTCCACAAAAAAGCACATGTTTTGGAGATTTGGTTCCCAGCTGGTGAATCCATTCCTTAAGAGACCCTTGGGTCGTGAAGGTTCTGACATAATCAACAAATGAAATGCAGTGATGGATTCATCATTGAGTGTATAATTGGCAGCTGATGGAAACTATGCAAAGACCCCAAGGTAAGACCCAAAGCCAGAGAACTTCAGGGCTCAGGCTGGCTTTTTTATGACTACTCACTCTCATAGGATCTACTCACTCAGAGAGCTAACATCTTCCTCCCTTAATGATTTAATACTTCCCACCAAGCTCTGCTTTTTATAAGTTCTACCATCTCCCCACATCATCATCATAATGGGGACCAAACTCCAGATACATGAACTGCTGGGCAACAAACAATAACAATAAAAACAATAACAATAAAAGTGTGGCATATTGAAGAAAGAAAAGCAGAAGAATAGATGTGTGAAGTTAGAGGCAAGTCAAAAGAGTGCTAGATGCTGGAAACCTAGAAGAAAATAAAACAAAATGAAGTTCTGTTGGAGAGCCTGGTTAAAATGTCAAGGGCAGTAGAGAGGTTGAGAAGAATGAAGTTGAGGGAAAAAGCATTGAGACAGCTCTCCAAACTACCGGTACCCTGCAGGAAACATTAGCAGTAGAGTTACGGGTAGAGAGAGAATTTTAGTAGTGTATATATTCTCATTCCTCCCACTATATTTGGCAGTGGAAGGAAAGAGAAAAGAAGAAAGGATGGCATCCTTTCTTTTTCCCGTGAGCTATTATTATTTCAGTAGAAATTCAACTGCAAGATAGAAAAAGAAAGTTGCAACTCTTGCGAACCTCACTAGAAGCAAGCATGGCTTGATTCCACAGTTAAATCTCGCAGCCCCACTGGGACTGACCCTTGGGCTGTGAGTGTTTTCTAAGAGCCTCGCTTAGTCAGACCACTGGAGAGAAGAAAGACTCACGGACAGCTGCGAGCAAGCATATAGAAGCAGCAGAAGCAGCCAACAGTCATCACATACAAAAGCAAGAATCCAGCAAAGCATTGCATTATGGAAAACATGGAGGTGGTGGGGGACACAAGGGGGCTAATGCCAAGAACAAATATTTGAAAAATACCCTTTTCCACTGTGACTTGTGCTATTTAGCCGACATAAGCATGTGTATAACAAAATTGTCTTTGGAACCCACAATTCCTGTTTCCCAAGTCATTCTCCATTACACTTCCTTCTTGGATGGAATAGATTTTTCTCTTTTGAGACTCTGCTCCAAGCGTGAGGCTCTTCTTATCTTACTTCCTCCTTAAGATCTTCCTTGACTCCTCTACTTCCTAAGCAAGTTGCTCAGATAGCCAACACCTTCTGTTTGTTTATATCATAGATAATAGAGAGCAATAAGTACCTATGAAAGGTCTTTCACAGGGAGTCCACACAAGTTATAATAACTGTTTCCACCCTTTTATTACAAGCTAACAATGCCTTACATTTGAAGCATAAGGATTAATTTTTCCCTTTGCAAGTTTTTCTACTCTACCTTGTGCACAATATTAAAACCTAGGTTAAAAAGACTTAATTTTTATGCTTTGTAACATTAAGTTGAAATTTAAAACACACACACGTGAGTCTGAATATATATATATATATATGCACCAACACACAAATAAAAAACCCAAACCCTGTCTGATAGGTATGTCTGTGTGCATGCACGCTCATATGTGCTGTATGCACATCTGTGCATATGCATGTTTAACAAGCACATGATTACAGAGGCCAGAGGAGATCATCAGGCATCTTTCTCTTATTACTTATTCATGTATTTCTCTCTTTGCAATGGGTTCTCTCCCTCAACCCAGAGCTGCTGTCTGTCAGCGAGACCCAGTGGCTGTATGGTTACTGCACCTTGTAGACTGGGGTTACAGATGAACTTTACACGGGGTTTTAGTGTTGAACTTGGCTGTCCTGCCTAAGAGACCATCATGCTTAAGCAATAGGTATGCATTCACCGAACCATCCATTTCCCAGCTCAGACTTGAATTAGTAAATCAGGGGTATAAAGAGATTTAAAAAAAAAAATGCAGCTATTGTTCAAGGAAGAATTTTTTTTAAAAAAAAAAACGGTCTGTACATTGATACAACAATTTTATAAGTTAGAATTTGTAGTGACTGGTAAACCTTGAAAGAGCAAACATATGCTTAACTGTAGTTAGGGGAAAGAGATGGGCACTTGGAAATATCAACTTCAGCCAGAAGGAAGCAAAAGTTATAATCTTGAGGGAAGTCTAGGGAAGGGAGGCAAGGATTCAGATCACATACCCTGGGTGCTGCTTCTTTAGAAAACCACAAGAGGGAAGGTGGATGGGGCTCAAAATATTACAATTGGTTTGAAATAACTCTCAGAACTTGATGACACCATGGTGCGGCCACATCATGCCACTCAGTGTCACTCAGAAATTGTTTATGTATTTAATCAGAGGCAAGGATGGAAAGGAGCCTTGACACACAGTTCACACCAACTTGGGGTGTGAGGTTAGGCATCACAGAGGATAAAGGCAGCCTAGCATATTAAAGGAGAAAGAAGTTCTCTTATAAATCTAGGAGACCCAAGCAGGTGGTTGAGATACAGGAACTGCGAATGGGACCACCATAGTAAGGCTTGAAAGAGAGGTAAGGAGGCCACCCAGACTATCTGAGGAATCAAAAGCTTAGAGAAACCAGTGAAAACCGAGGAGGTCAGTTTCTTGAAATTCAACAGCATTGGCATGATGCCCATCCCTCCAACCCACAGGAAAAGAAAGTTTTGTCAACAGCAAGCCAAGGGGCCCTGGTGCCATATCCTTGAGCCTGAAGGCCATCTGATTGCCTTTGTTAGAACACAGACCAGCAAAGGTATGGGGAGGGACATGTAAATACTTTTAGAGGCAAGGAGCATCCAGACACTAGGTATGATCCTGAGAAACAAGAGAAGGAGAGCAGCATCACCAAGCACCTGCTCCATTGTGAATTAATTGAATAGTTAACCCCCAAATGCTTAGTGTTAAATGCACAAATTTTGGGTTTGTAACCAAGTTCAAGTTGGTTATGCCCAATACCCTATGGGATGGAAGGCTTAAAAGACCTGGGGTTGGAGAGATGGATCAGTGGTTAAAGGTGCTTCCTTGCAAAACCTGATGACCTGCGTTTGATTTCCCATTACCCACATAAAGCCAGATACATGGAGTGGGGCATGCGTCTGGACTTGGCAGTAGAAAGAGCCTCTGGTGCACCTGTTCTCTCTCCCTCTCCCTCTCTCTCTCTCTTCTCTCTCTCTCTCAAATAAATATTTATTAATGTTTGTTATTATTAACATTTTTTGTATGGCTACATCATATGTTGGTATAAATACATATTTTTTAAAGTTCAGGGTAATTATGGAAAATACATAGCAACCTTGAATTTTGTTCCTTTTGAATCACAGTCTATACATTTGTTATCCACACCAATAGGAGAGGAACAGAAGTACTGGAGAATATGATTTTGTTGAAATCATTTTGGGTTGGCCATGGTGTTTTACTACTGGTTCTAATTTGCAGTGAAAGGTAGAGGGGATCATTTGAAGTTTCATCCTTTTTCCTTTGTGTGATGCAGTAAAAGGATACAATCAGTGAGACCTGACCATCACTGGTAAAGCAAGGCACAGTTTTGTATCACAAGATTCAAGCCAAATTAATGGAGCTCTTTAGAAACCATACAAGACAAGGCACTTACAGCAATGGAAGCATGAAATGAAGAAGTCCATTTCTAAAGCAAAACATGATTAAGTAAAATAGCTTATTAGCAAAGTCATTATAGTCTAGAAGTCGTATTCATTGATTCATGTTTTTAAAATGTTATTTGTGTGTTTGTTTGTTTGTTTGTTTGTTTCGGTTATTTATAGGAAAGGTCTCACTCTAGCCCATACTGGCTTTGGACTCAAGTTGATCATCCTACCACAGGCTCCTAAGTACTGAGATTAAAAGGCTGTACCAACATGCCTGGCTTTATTTGTATTCATTTAAGTCTTGTTCTAAAAACTGTATTTTTCCAGTAGTCTATAGAAATGATAAAAATTTTTTAGCATTGCATTTGTAGTAATTTAGCAAATATTTTGTTTAATAGAAAAATGAATATCTGAGGGAAACCTATGTACATAGGAAGTTAAATTGACGACTGCACAGCCCTTATATAGTGACCTCATTGTCATAAGTCAGACATCACAATGACATCCTAGCAGTTATTTGGAAAGGAAATATAGGTTCAAGGTTGAGCTGAGAGTTGTTAAGTGGAAATAAATATCACATACTGAAGACATGATGTTTACACATAATCTCTACAAAGTATTTTGATTATTCTTAGAGCTCAAGAAATCTGGTCAGACTTTAAGATTTCTTTAACTTATAAAAATAAAACATTAGCAAGGATTACTTCCTTCTGACTGAATCATTTTGATGTAATGAAATAAACAGTAGAAGTATGTATATTTATTATTGTAGTGTATCAGTTGATACATTTGAAAAAAATTCATTCATCTACATTGTTATATTACTTTTCTTATGATGTTTCCCCCCCTGCCATCCTGGAGCTTCCCCTCAAATCAGTAAGCCAAAATAAACCCCTTTCTCCCCCAAAGCTTCTCTTGATTGAGTGATTTCTACAAGCAATATGAACCTGACTGCAAAAGTGTAGTTGGGGGTTGGAGAGATGGCTTAGCAGTTAAGTGCTTGCCTGTAAAGTCTAAGGACCCTGGTTCAAGGCTCAATTCCCCAGGACCCACATAAGCCAGATGCTCAAGGGGACGCACACGTCTGGAGTTCCTTAGCAGTGGCTGGAAGCCATGGTGTGCCCATTCTCTCTCTCTCTCTCTCTCTCTCTCTCTCTCTCTCTCTCTCTCTTGCTCACAAATAAATAAAGAAAAATAAACAATATATTTTTTTGAAGTATAGTTGGTCCTTAGGAGTGGGGTTGCTGCTAGACACCTGACTGTGTGGCTTTGGCCTTTTGGAGCTGACTTTCAAGAGGAATGTGGAAGGATTTGAAACCTCAGCCTAAGAGATGCCTTGCAGTGCTGTAAGTACAACTTGATGGGCTATTCTGATCAGAGTTCAAAGACCTAAATTCAGTAAGAACTATGGACTATGAGGTTTGGCTTATGAAGGTTAAAAAGAGCTTTGCTTGGATTGGGCTAGCAGTTTGTGTGTGAGAAGCTTGCTATTATGTCAATGTCCTGAGAAGTTGTGCAGAGTTGCTTTGCATAGAAATGAACTGGTGTGAGCAGAGGAATATGGCACAGGAAAAAAAAAAAAATCTTTGGGTGAATTTCTGCCTGTTTAGCTGCAATTGAGAGATTACAACTTTTGATATTGGGCCAGCTGACCTGCATTGGGGAAACAGAAAAAAAAAAAAAAAGTAGACTCTTTTGAATAGGCCTGAGTGCTCAAGGAATGGGCTGTTCTTCAAACTCTGCTTTATTGCCCACTGGATTAACAAATTGGCACCCTACCTGGTATTGTGGAGTATAAGAAATGCAGGAAAGAGAGGGTCATTGAGTTTGCAACATAGCCTTGTGTTTTGGAAATGGCCATGGGCAGTGTGAAGCAGGTTTGCTGGATGCTGGCATGGAGACCCCATGGGGCCATGAGGATGAACCGTGGGTTGCAGTGGAGACCCAGTGGAGATGCCAGGGCTATGAGATAGCTGCCAAGGAGAGCTGCAGACCCCACATGAAGTTTTCCAGGACTGTGAGTAGCCTAGCTGGAGGGGCGGAATTAGAAATACAGAGACTTTTCGTTTAGAATTATCGGACTTGAAGCTACAGAGTTTGATGTTTGCCCATTGTTTTTAAATCTTGCCTTGGCTGAACATTTCTTTGCTATGCTCAATGCCATCTTTTGTAATGTGAATGCTTATTCTGTGCCATTATGTGTTTTGGGGGGATTTGTTGGGGTATCATTGCTCAGCTAAAATATCTTGGGCTATGGGAATGTTTGAACATCATTGGGATTGATACAAACTATGAAGACTTTTAAAGATGAACTAAATGCATTGCATTTTAAATCATGGATGGTCAGTTTATGGGGGCCAAGGGTGGAATATGGCAGTTTGATTCACATACACTCTATAAACTTAGGTATTCTGAATGCTAGGTTCCCAGCTGATAGAGATTTGGGAATTAATGCCTCCTGGAAGCATTGTATATTTGGGAGCAGGCTTATGGGTGTTATAGCCAGTTTCCCCTTGCTAGTATTTGGCACACTTTCCTGTTGCTATTGTCCACCTTATGTTGGCCAGGGGGTGATGTTCGCCCTCTGCTCATGCCATCATTTCTGGCTGTCATTGTGAAGCTGCTCCTTGAGCCAATAAGCCAAAATAAGCCTCTTTTTCCCACAAGCTGCTTTTGGTCAGGTGATTTCTACCAGCAATGCAAACCTGACTACAACACACATGTTTTAGTTTTAATGATGGGATCCTCTGAGTTCATTTCCATATAGGTTGGCATCAAACATGAGCTAAGGGCCATTTAATTCTGACATCAATTGGTCTATTAATAGATGAGTATGAGACGATTAAGAATATGTTTGCAAAGGATATGTAAAATATCAGTAGCATCTCATCATAGATTTTCTATTTTGTCTCTGTATTTGGGTGAGAAAGTCAGAGAAATAGTCTAAAATGTTATTAGAGTTTACTTCTCAGTGATAGAATAATTGTTGATTTTATGGTACTTGCTTTTTAAATTTTGCTAAATTTTATAAAATTTTAATACCAAACTCTTCATTCATTTTAAACTCATGAAAACATTAAAATTAAAGACAAAAAGGATCCTCTAAGATCATATCCACTATATTTCCAGAAAATAAAATTCACTTCATAAACTTACCTATCTGTATGTAATATCCTCTTATAAGATAATTTCATGAAAATAGTAATACTTTAGAATTCTTCAAAAATGATGTTAGACACTATCCCCAAACTGTGAGTAATATAAATAATGCCTCACATTTTATAGAAATCTACATTTTTCAAAGTAGTTATATATACATACATCATCTGTTTCTTTTGCTTGCTCAACCTGTTTTCATGATAGAATCAGAGAATCTGAATTGGAAGGATCCTTAAGAGGCAGACAATTCAAATCCCTCTTATGCAAGAGAATTTATTATAACTTTCTGTAGTGGTTGGAATGTTAGATAGTCCCAAAACTGCCTGTGCTTATAATTAAGCCTCATACTTAATCCCCAGCTGGTGGAGCTTTTGGGAAGGACAGGAGGAGATATGTCTCTGGGGCAGACCTTCGGGTGTTATGGCCCAACCTGCTTACCATACTTAGCTCACAGTTTCTGTTTCCTTGCTGCTGATGTGCAGATGGGACACCCTTTTGTCCGCTCCTACCATGCATTCCTCTCAAAACCCTAAGCGAAAAGAAACTTTTTCCTTTTAAAAGCTGCTTTTGATCTAGTCAGGTATTTTGTCTCGGCAATAAGAAAGTAACTGCTATACTTCCTGAAAAGTGCCCTCTTCCACCATCTTTTTAAAACTACAAATATTTCCAGGCATTTTAATTTCCTAGATGTGTTCTGATATTAGGGAGCTCTACTAACATTGAATGAAAACACATCAAAAAACCTAGGGTCTACATTGTATATTTCATCGTCTAAAGACATTGGCTATTACCTTTGAACATCCATTTCTCACAGAAATTTGGGGAGACAGTTCACCTCATGGGGATGGAAGCCAGTGCCAAGACTCAAAAGAGTGTGGTCCATTGTCTCCCTACACCAAAACATTAGAAAATAATTTATGAAACAGACTTCCAGGCCTTGCTTCAGTCAGAGTATCTGACAGAAGAGTCCAGAAACATTTGTTTTCATAAAAAGCTTCTTTAGTCTTGAGTATCTGGGTGGGTAAGAATGTCCTATTGGAAAAGAATAAGCCTCTTGTTGCCTGCTCTGGTTTGGAGATGGCAATATGAGCTCCTTTGTTCAGTTCTCCATGGGTCAATATCATGCTTAACCAAGGAGCCATTGAGTCAAGCATTAATCCCTATGTTGAGCTCAACATTAATTAATTACCTCCTCTGCTGAGGATGCAAAGGTGGCATGGTCTCTCCCAAGACTTAGGGAGCTTATGAAAAGTGAATGTTCCTGAACTCTGCCTTCAGATCTTTTGCTTGTTGGAAGGCCTGAAAATTTGTTTCACAAACAGTCCCCCAGTGTTTTGATGCAGGTTGACCATGGACCATGGTCACTGCTGGGGCAACATTCTCTGCCTGCACAGTAGTGTATGGTCTACCTGGCTTAGAATCTTGATGTTTCCTAGAATCAGGATCTGATTATTGCATTCTACTTTGCTTTATGAAGTCTTGTCTGTTGGAATGTTCTTAGTATTAAAATGTGGGTTAATAACATCTATTGCACCATGGGATCACTGGTGGTTAAGACTAGTCCTTATTCCTTCTTTACTTAGAGCATGTGTTGAGAATGTAAGAATTTCCCTGGAAGCGGTCTGAATGACTTTCAAGACCTTTCCACATCTTTGTTTTATTTCCATCTTATGATATGCATTCATGTTTTCTCTTGTTTTACTGACAGAAAATTTATATAACATAGGGTGAGCCTTTCTAAAGTGGGTAAGTACAGTGCCCATTTCTTTTCAGTGACACTTTACTGAACTCCAAAAGAAGCCCCCACACCCACTGAGCAGCTACTTGATATCCATCCTCTACCCTGTGAATATTTTCAATAGTTCACTTTTTGATTAATTTTCATAACTCTTTACTCTTATGCAGTTGTCTTCATAATACTGACTATTTTTTGTCTATGCCAACATTTATTTTGTTCAATATTCCTAACATTGTTGGCAGCTAATATGATTTTGATTTTTGTGTCTCTATTGAACAAAGCTTCTAAACTATCTGATGTAGCCAAATATTTTTATGATATAGAAAAATAATTTTAATTATAAAAGTAATATGTATGTATGGTTATCAGCTGATATATAAATGAAGTAAAAGGTATGAGGATTACCATGAAATTTCTGGAAATAATTTCCCATGTAGCTTTATACTTATCTCTTAATTCAATTGCATGCATATACCTTACCCAAAATTTTATATAAATGGTCTTATTAGATCAGTAATCAACTTTACCACTTGTTCATTTCCTTTCTCTCTCCCTTTCTTTCTTTCTTTCTTTCTTTCTTTCTTTCTTTCTTTCTTTCTTTCTTTCTTTCTCTCTTTCTTCCTTTCTTTCTTTCTTTCTTCCTATATTGAGTGCTTGTCACAAGCCAAAAATTCTTCTAGGAAATGAAGATTGTGGGGTCAATAAACACTTATATCAACATCTGTCATTTCACTATTTGAAAAAATTATTTATCATTCTGCCTACTAAGTGCACTGTTATTTAACACAATTTATTTAATCATTTTTCTACCAATGGTCAGAAGGAATTCTCTTAGTCAACATTCATTGGGTATTTACCACATACCAGGGACTGTGCTGAAATGAGAAGTACATTTGTCTCTTGATATTACAACTGGAATTCAAATCAAATAGTATTCAATATTAAAATCACCTCTTGTTCATATTTGAAGTGAAGTGAGGTTGTTAGGCATCTGTGTGGAAACTCAGTCATTCCAACTATGTGAGCCACACAATGGGGAATTCATCACTCCTTCCATCAAAGATTGTACAGTAGACAAAATCATCAAAATCTCACTGGCACCAATGCCGACCATTCA